>NW_015539926.1:156946-205661 GCF_001515605.1 Sinocyclocheilus anshuiensis
TAGTCTGTTCATGCCTCGTCAAGTCTGTTCATGCCTCGTCAAGTCTGTTCATGCCTCGTCAAGTCAAGTCAAGTCTGTGTCTCTAGTCTTCGTTTATTGTTTGGACGTTTGGATCACTGTAAATAAACTGCACTTGGGTTCTTCACTACGCTCGCCTTCAGTGGACTGATTCGTTACAGTAAGTAGTAGATGTGTTGGGGAAGTAACACGTAACATTTTAATTATATTTTGCTAAAATTAACGAAATGACTCGAAAAAAGATTCGCTCATTTTGCTGAACGAGACTCAAAGGTCCGAGTCAGTAAAATGATCCGAACTTCCCATCACTAGCTTCTATTGTCCTCATTTGTAAGTTGCTTTACATAAAAGCGTCTGCTAAATGACAATTTGAATATAATGTAAATGTAAATAACAAAACTAAATTGATTTTTGTTTTAAAATGTTTAAAACAAGCCCCAAATCAAATAAATAACACAAATAAAACAAATCTCTTCATATAAACAAACTAAGGCTTTGTCTGTGCTCTTTCCATTTAAAATTAGAGGCAATCACTGCATTTTAATCATGATCCAAAAAAAGATGCTGCGTACATGCAACATGAGCAGTTTTAATCTAAATTGGATTGTATAATTTCAAAATTTGAAGCAAAAACATAATGGTTTGTGTAGGAGCCATTTATAGGTTTTGTCATATTGTTTTATGTTTTCCTTCTTACTTGCATGTTTTCTGGAGTTTGTGTTTAAATCAAGTAAGGGTCACTGCAGTTTGACTTCAGTTTTGTGAAACTATACTTAAAAACATCTGCATGAAACAGAAACAACAGAGGAGCTGAATGAGATGCAGATTCACTCTCTGCCAGCAGGTGGCGCTTAAAGCATTTCCTTGGTTTCCGCTGTAAACAAAGCAGCGCTGCACTTATGAACTTTAAAGGGGTCATATGATGCTGCTAAAAATAACATTTATTTGGTGTAATGAAATGTTTATGCGGTTTAAAAAACACATTATTTTCCACATACTGTACATTATTGTTTCTCCGCTATGCCCCGCCTTTTTGAAACACGTCGATTTTTACAAAGCTCATCGGTCTGAAAAGTGAGGTGTGCTGTGATTGGCCAGCTATCCAGTGCGTTGTGATTGACCGAATACCTCAAGCGTGTGTCGGAAATGTTACGCCCCTCACCATACTGTGATGATGCCGTATCCGGCCGGAGCGACGAGACAAAAACATTAAAACCCATTATAAACGAGGCATTTGTTGCATCCAGTGGGGACATAATTACTGATTATAATGACTTATACTGTCTTTTTACGCATTGCGTTGCATCGCGCTGCGTAAACATAAAACCATGTCTGCATTTGTGATCGGAGAAAAAGAATCGCAATTTGTTTAGCATCTCAACCGATTTGAATCGTCACATATTTGAATCGATTTTCAACCAGCTCGCGGTTAATCGTTACATCCCTAGTCTTTATCCATTTAAGTAGATACAAGCTGTACTCACATGACTGGAAATAGCCTAGAGGTGACACCATAAATGACTGCAGAGTGCCCTGACTTGCTTTAAAAAGGCATTTGTTAATCCTCGACATGGACAGGTGCATATGCAAGGCTCGATTACTTTGTGTTGTTGCTTTTGAGGCTGGAGGGATGTGTGTACTGTCAGGAGATCATTATCCCTACAGTCATCTGTTTGCATCTGTTCACAGAAAGCAGCAGTGGACTCTCTCCACCTCCACATGGCCCACGCGGCTGCTAAACTGGTTCTGATCCAGCCAGAAGCTCACACAGAACTGAGGCAGGTGCAGCAACACAACTAGGCCCAATCTCTAATCTGTCTCAGTATGGGAGAAGGTTTGGCCAAAGGCCTGCCGGGTTATATAACACAAGTACAAACATGTTGAGGGAGACAGATAAGTCACTTTTTATTTGATGTAAACAGGACAACGCTGGCTTAGACTCTTGTCTCCTGTCCTTACGCGAGACCTCTAAAACTAGAGCTGAGAGAATGAGCCAAATCTAATACACACACACACACACACACACGCACGCACACACTCGCACATTACAGGCAGAGCGGCATGACTTTGGGCACAGATATTTCACACTCTGAACCATATTTAGCAATGGGTGATGATCACACCGTGAAATAGGACAGGCCAATGTGAGATGATTCCGGTTGGAATAAAATGGATGTATTGGGCAGTTTCTTCTCTTTTTTTGTGATGTGCTGATACTAAAATTCTGGCCAGTACTGATAAGCCCGGTAATGCCTGCTTTTATTAAGCTATACTATATTTAAAAAAGAAAATCAAAACACACTAAAACTAAATAAGGTGAATAAGTACATTTAAACATCACAATTACACTCTTAAAAATAAAGGTGCTTGACGATGCCATAGAAGAACCTTTTTTTTGTCTAAATGGTTCCATAAAGAACCTTTAACATCTGAAGAACCTTTCTGTTTCACAAAAGGTTCTTTGTGGCAAAAGGAGGTTCTTCAAATTATAAAAAGGTAAGAAAGAGATTGTTCTTTAAAGAACCTTTGACTGAATGGTTCTTTGTGGAACCAAAAATGGTTCTTCTATGGCATCGCTGTGAAGAACCTTTTAAGCACCTTTATTTTTAAGAGTGTAGGCTGCTGCACGATTTGGGGAAAGAATATCATTGTGATTTTTCCTGATATTGTGATTTAATGAAAATTCCAAATAAAAGTTTTAGGTTTGCTGCACTTTTTCGGACTGCACAATAACTTAATTTTACACTGCAACTATAAAATTGCAGTACTAATATTTGTCTTAATTTATATTACAATTTATGTCTTCATTTCTTCATTTTCAAACATTAAACCATGAGATTTTTTTACATTTTTAAATGACAATTATATTATCTACAACATACAGTGATGAAGATGCGCATTAGATTTGTAAGTGATGCTTTTGTTACATATTTAATGTTCTCGTGCTGGCACAGATAATTATGGGAGATCTGAGTTTTGTCGTGCAAGCCTGTCACTTCATAAACCAGCTAAATGAGTAGTATATTCTTGCACATTTCACTGCTAATCTTCAACAACAGTGCACAGTATGTTTGGGGGTCAATCGATTTATCGCCAAGGCATTTTTTACAATTATTAGCATTTTCTGATAAGTTTTTCTGTTTAGACGATAAGAGTCAAAAGCAAGACTTATTTTATTTTTGGAAGCACTGAGAATCCAACACCTGAGTTGAGTGCAGATTCTCCATCTTCATTTTGTCCTTGTTTAACAGTTCTGTTTGATAATTAAAAGGCAATGATTAACAGTCATCATTCAGAAAATATGCATTTATTTAATTTGAAAAAGTCTAAATATCTGATAAACATTTAATGCCACGAACCTCGCAAACATCTGCATTAAATTGCAAAAATGTATACATGATACAATGTGCATTTTAGAGAATTTAATGGCCGGATTTGCTGTTAGTTGAGTCATTGTATGGTACTGGTAATATGATTGCTTTTAGTCACAAACTCTTTCATTCTGCCTTTTGCCTTCAACAAATACACAATAAATCAGTTTAAAAAGAAAGCTGTGTCATTGTGAAGTCACTTACAAGCTACAATGTGCCACAGCCGAGAAATAGCATGGCAGAGAGTCTGAAACATGTCTCCCATAATTATTTTGTGCATTTCAAAGCGTGAGCAGAGAAAAATAATGCTGCAGGCATTTCCCGTAATGCTATCCATTTATTCACATGGGTGGCTTTCTTTGCAAACTGGAACACTGGGGTCTCATCTAGTTTTGACTTCTCAAATATTCAATCAGCCTTATCTACAGCCTAATTAAATAACAGGTTCTTCTAAAATACCCCTGGAGACTATGGGAGAAGGGAGAAATTATTCCTAAAAGCACAAAAGCTGCCGATAAATGCTCTTATCAGCCCAAAGCAGAAATGTCCAGCACACAGAACCAAAAAGCTGGGCAACATCTAACTAATAGAGAGAGGAAACAGCATTCAGTCTGATACAGAGGAATAAACTTCACTTGTCTGAAGCATTAAAGTCATCAATTAATTCATCATGAATTCATTAATAATTAAAGCCATTTGATTAGTGCTTCTGTGGTACCAGGCTTCCCATTTTTACTGCACAGCATAAGCAGATAGAAATTTACTATAAAGGATGTGAAATCAGAGTGGCATGTCATTACATTAATGCTTCAATACTAATCCACTTTAACAATGAGAAGTGCTCACACGGAGCACATAATGAGTATTGGTAAAGATTGGCATGAATCCTCTAAAGCCTAACTTAATGAAGTGAAATCTCAATTTCAATGTAAAGTAATTGAGAAACTACAAATTATGTTTAATTTGATCTCCTTATGGAACAGAAGGAACAGGAAACAGCTGATGTCCCTGGATGAACACAGGTTGAATCATTTTTGCTGGGTAAAATGTGGTAATGAAATGCCAGACATAGCCTTGATATAAAGATGGAAACATGTGATGCATTTTTATTGCATAAAAAAAAAATACCCAGCATGCCAGTTTATCAGCAAGTGTCGGGTCGAGAGTTTGGAGGTGAGCCAGTTTTGAATTCTTTGGCACGGCAAATATCACAGAAAGAGATTATGCTTGCTATGAATGTATGAAAGCCTGTTTTAGCCTCAGTGTAAAAAGTGCAACAAGTAATTGCGAGATAAAGTTTAAAATAAGAAATAAAGTTGCATTGTGAGATATAAAGTTCAATTGTGAGATATAAAGCATCATTGTGAGATACAGTTGCAATAAAATAAAACATTTGTGATAAGCTATAAGACATAAAATGACATTGCAAAATAAAATTTGTGAGAAATATTTCCACTGTGAGATATAGTTGCAATTATGTGAAAAAGTCGCAATAAGATATGAGACATTATAAGATATAAAATGACATGGCAAAATATAAAGTCACATTGTAAAATACTCGCATTTACAAGAAATAAAGGCAAAAAAAAGATATGGTCACACTGTGAGATATAAAGTCCTACCGTACGATATAGATGCAATTAGGTTAAAAAGTTGCGATAAAATATAAGATATTATGAGATATAAAACTGCATTGCGAAATAAACACATTGTAAATTATGACATCACATTTACAAAAACATTAAGGCAAAATTGTGATGTATAGCTTCGCTGGTAGATATTAAGTCACATTTTGAAATATAAAACTGGGAATGAGCTTCCAAAAAATGGGTTTAAATGCAATAAATTATTGGCACAATCTTTGGTCCATGATTTAAAATGTGTTTTTTTCCCCAAAAAATATGTAAATTTTTCTTTGGTTACAGAACAACTGCATTTCTAACCCTATACATATGCTTAAACTTAATTTTAACTTTTCCTTATCTTTCAAATCTGATCAGTTAATGAATATTATTCATATTAGAACCAAGAAGGTTCTCACTTTCATGCTAGTCCGAGTTCTTTATTCTTTACCAGTAATCATTATGACAGACATTCACAAAACAGCTTTTGAGCCCACAAAGTCAATCCATAATCATTAACATAAGTGTAACACAAATTGATCACCTCAGTAGTCAACAATCATATACCGGAAGTCAGTATATTAATGATCATTACTCCGTAACATCACTAAAAGTGTTCACCTCAAGCTTCACACAGGCGAACATGCACATATTTCATTCCCGATTGTGCAACGGCTTTGTTCGGCTCAATTGATCATGCTAATAGCATTACGCTTCAACCGAGAGTGAAGGAGGGTCATTTAATTGGAGATCCTTCAAGGTTGCCTGTTGCCTGGCAGAAACTCAGCGTAGATTTTACCTCTGCCCAATGTGCGGTTTCTCCTTCTTCCTGGGAAGGACAGAGGAGGTGCTTGCTGAGGAGAAAAACATGCTGTCTATGCAATACCGTACTGTCGTAATCAATGTCAACAACTGATGTCACAACAGCACGCTTCACGAATTTCAAATAAACCTTTGCGATGAAACTTACACAACAGACCTTCTCAGCAGATATGATGCAGAGTTAGTCACTCGAAGCAAATGCAATGTTTACAATATGGTCCTTGCAAAAAAAGAAAAAAATCTCAAAGGATCCAATCAGGTTACAGTAAACTGAAAAAACCTCCTGAGCTGCAGGAGTGGGAGTTGAAGGACATTTATGCTGCAGATGTGCATCAGTAGAACCACGCATACTCCACCACACATCAATGTCACTCAAGGACATAGCCTTCTCCTGGGAGGCATTGGGTTTTCCTCAAAAATAATTAGATGGGAAAATATTTTACTAAATATGAGATCAAATAAAGTACACAAATAATGAAATACAGGTGAAAAGTCATATGAGAGGAGATAGTGCCTCACATTACTGAAACTGGATGTCATAATTATGAAGTAAACAACTCACTCACTCCCTTTTAGTCACATCACAATTAAAATGAACTTGAATGTGACCTGTGAGCTGATTTCTATTAATTTTTAATTAAAGGTACATCTTCTGTCACCATTAACACACTTGCAGTTTTTACAGAGGATTTATTGACTAAAAATAAAAAAGGTATATATGAAGAGTTCAGATGCAAACGCCTATAAAATCCGTTTGAAATTTTATTCTAAAATTTATATTTTTCTCAGGCTCTTTTGTTTACGTTCAGTTATTTCACTTTAATGGCAATAAAAATAACCTATTAATTGCCATTAAAGTGAAATTACTGAACCTACACATAGAGCCTTATAAAAATTAGGGATGCACGATATTGGATTTTTGCCAATATCCGATATGCCGATATTTTTCAACTAATTTTGGCCGACAGCCGATGCCGATATATTTCCTTTTGTTTGGAAACAACACCAAGTCTCTCCTGTGCAGAAATTATAAACAAATTATTTAAAATTTTGGTTAGGCCAACAGGGCCCCCCTATGTAAATAAAACGCCTTACAAGACGGCATTAGGACCCGGGGGAGGCTGCCGCTGCTGCTACCGCACGCCTAGTGACTGTTGACACTATCACACACCAAACGCATCATCTTGTACGTGCATTCTCAAATTAAATGCAGGGATCCAAAACAGTGAATCTAATCATAATTCAGGCAAACGTTTGCTTCAAGAATGACCACACTGCTGACGTGATCTAATCGCTAGCACACCCTGAGCGCGTGTGAGTTAATCGTCTTATCGGCAAGACATATCGGCATATTTCTTCATATTGGGCCGATGCCGATATTTGCAATTTAAGCTATTATCGGACCGTTATCGGAATCGGCCGATAATAGCTTAAAATGCAAATATCGGCATCGGCCCAATATGAAAATATATGCCGATATGTCTTACATCCCTATCGTGCATCCCTAATAAAAGTGCTCATTTTAGAAGAAAATTTCAAAAGGCACTTAGAGGCTTTTGCATCTGAACTCTTCATATATACAGTTGTGCTCATTTTGTCAATTTACAAAAGGTGGAAACATTTACTGATGCTCAAGAAGGCAACACAATGCATTAAATGAATGAGCATACACACGCACACACACACACACACAAACTATATATATATATATATATAATTTTTCCCCCACAAAATCTGTAATTTTCTGTCGCTGTCTGGATGTAGTAAACGTGTGTGTGTGTGTATATATATAAAATATTCTAGTAATGTTATTGTGTATTGTTTAACTGTAACCATAAATGTTATCTGCATATTCTTTTTTAAAATCTAATTTAAAATGGTTTTAATTTTTTTTTAAATAATCTTTATACTTATAATAATATTCATTATTACATTCATTCATTTATAAAAAATATGAATTTGACTTATTGTATTAATAATAATATTTTACATTATTTTAAATTAGGGATGCACCGATACGATACTGGTATCGGGCCCGATACTGCGCTCCTGTACTCGTACTCGTAAAAATGCCCCGATACCAAAAGCCGCTCACTGACATCACTGGAAAGTTTGTAGTTCGATCGGATATGTCAAAAGCAAGTAAGTAAAACAATGCACAAAGTTACTAAAGTTATTTGACGGTAAGGAGAGAGAGAGAGCACGCGCGTGCACGTGCGCGAGAGAGAGAGTCCGAGAGCGCGCACTTCTGTTGCATGATCTTGATTGGTGTTCGTGTATCGGTATCGGCCAGTACAAAAAATTTAAGTATCGGTATCGGACTCGTTCTGAAAAAAGTGGTATCGGTGCATCCCTATTTTAAATTATTATTTTATAATAATAATCATTAATTTATATAAATATTGTCAAAGTATGTAAACATACACTCTCAGAAAAAAGTACATAAGTACTTAAATGAACATATTACTATTTTAAAAGTACCTTTATATTAATACCTTTTGAAAGGGTACCCAGTGACAGTTTTTTTTTCTGAGAGTGTAGCATATAAATAAACAAAATAAAACATAATACTAATAAAAAAAAAAATACAGAATTTTAGTGTAATATTGTAAGACTAAGGGTATCCCAAGCCTTTTAAACATCAAATAGTTATTTTGATGTTACTGTTACTTTTACATTAGTAATTTAGATATATTTAATAAATTAGCTATTTATATTAGATTAATTGATTAGATTAACAGCACACCACTGATCCCTTTGGAGGAGTGCAGCTGTGTGTGTTCCTCTCTCCCCTGTGTGATGGATTTAGATATGGTTTGTTTCATGGTGCGAGGAATTTCTCTACCCTTGTCGTCAGGCACAGCTCACAAAGGTTGACTGAAACGCTTCCAACCCCGACTGACTCCTTGAGGATTTGTTATCTCAGCAAAAGAAGATGAAGTCTGATGCGAGCACCTTTCATGCTAAATGAGCTGCGTCCCCAGTGGCAAAAATAATTAGGGAATATTAATAAATTGATTTCATTACATACTGAAAAATTAAAGTCAGCAGGGCGCATACTGTTGTTGTTGTGAAAGAGAGCAAAAAGGTTGCGCAAGGTAAAGTCCATAATGCTAAAAATAATGAATGGCCTTTAACAGCCTTAAAAAAACTGGGCATGAAGCATATGATGAAATAAAACATTGCAATGCCCCCCAATGTAACAAATTGTGCACTGTGGGGGATTCATTGCATGACGTCTGTGTTTTTCTTGTCCCGTTATGAACATGAAGCTGATTAAATATGGGCTTGAGTTGTACAATCTCACACTGGCCTCTAATGAAGCCTTGTATCCCTAGAGAACTCTGCTTGAGCAAAACAACAGCATAATATGCAGCAATTCATCACACAATGTTAGAAGAAATTAACAGAAGAAGAATTCAGAGAGAGCCTTCCAGCCTTTTTGTTTGTGATGTAACCAATGAAAAGCAGCATTCTGAATGAATATAGCGCACTTTAATGTAGAAGAGGAGGCAGGAAACAATTCCCAGCCACTGTACGTATACAGCACCGAATCTCTGTGGTTGTTCGACCCTATAACCTTGCTAGGAGACAGGGCTAAAAGACAATGAAATGGGGAATGACATTGTCATGGCAACTTGCTGATGCAGCAGTGTCTTCTTACAAGTTCTAACCTTATATATCTGTCCCAGAGAGCCCCATCAGAATGACCTGACATAGCTGTGCTGCCAGTTCAATCCAGTCAGAGTACTAGACGTGGCTTTGGTGATATCCCGACAACACTCATTTATAAAAACCCAGAGAAAATGTAAAAAAAAAAAATAAAAAAAAAGTTTAAGGACAGCTAAAGATCAGAGAGCTTATGGAGTAATATGTAGTACTACATCACTGAGTAACATATGAACTAGGGTGAGGAGGTATGATGGTGTAAACTGTGCAACGTGCAAATGTGCTCTACAGTTAATATCAAGTGTTTAATATTACCCAATCTACATTATTACATCATTTATTGTATTTATATTGCACAATATATAACTGTATTGTGATACAAAAAAAATCATCAAAAGTGCATGTGTAGTGTCTACATGGGTCTAGGGAAAACACTTAACTGAAGGACAAGAGCCTTTTGTGTAGAAATCTGTAAGAATGGGAATGGACCGACTACAAAGCCTTGAGGCACTCCTAAAATTATGGTCAGAAACTTCACAAAGCACAGCAGCAATAACTCACTTCACTAAGCTGTACCTGAAGCACAAATCTGTGAGGGAACCACAGTCCTCTCCGAGGGCATTTGTGTCCCTGGGGCAGGTGTGACTTTGAGGCTAATGAGGTGCAGAGAGGACACAGAGGCCTCAAAGGCCAAAGAGCAGCAATGATCCATCAGACAAAAAGAGCAATGTAGCTGACACAGAAGAGACAGAAAGAGAAAAATGAGAGAGAGAGAGAGAGAGAGAGAGAGAGAGACTCTGTGCTTCATCCAGCAAAATCACCATTTCTATACAACTAGTCAACAGGACTCAAATTGACATTAACCAACTAACAATATCATAGCCACTCTGGCAGAGCAGTGAGTGATGCTTATGTACTGTAATTTTTATTGACTCTGGGCCTTGACTCTTGACAAAGACACACATACACTTCACAGGATGGTCAACAGGAAGGTTATGAGCTTCAGCTGTCAGAAATGGGTGACCAAACCTACATTTTCTGTCAATTATTTAAATATATCCTCAATTCTACACATTTGAATATTTCCAAAAATATATGAGTATCAATATTCGCTCCTAAATTAATTATTATGATTAATAATCAAAGTGACAGCACTTAAAATTAACTGTCAGTAATGTTGCTCTTTATCATTATTAAAATGACCTTCGAGTATTTCAGAGGATATTTGAGGAAAATGTACCACAAAATATGGCATTTAAAAAAATTTTTGGACCCCAATGTTCTTCAAATAATATTTTATGTTACACAGAAGAATGTAAGTCATACAGGTTTGAGGGTGAGTAAATGATGACAGTATTTTTTTGCAAAGTAGCCCATCAAAAGTGTTTTTGCTAAAGTCGGATCTGTGTTAACTGGGTCATGTGTCACTGCTATACTACGTCAGGTTTCCTCACAAGACCATATCTTATTCCAAAAGCTGTCATCTTCAGCAGGCTCTGCCTGAAGACATGTTAAGATATATTCTAACCTTTTTAAAGCAAGCTGGTAAACTCGTACACCTGTATGCATTATGGCTAATATGGTTTGCATATGGTCAGACCCTCTTGCTACATCCGATGATAAAGTACACTACCGTTCAAAAGTTCATGTGACACTGGAGAAATTATGCTGAAAATTTATCTTTGCCTTCACAGGAATAAATTACATTTTAAAATATATTAAAATAAAAAAGTTACTTTAAATTGAAAACATATTTCACTATCACAATATTAATATTTTGCTCTATTTTTGACGAATAAACAGCCTATGTTAACACATC
Source organism: Sinocyclocheilus anshuiensis (assembly GCF_001515605.1). NCBI lineage: Eukaryota > Metazoa > Chordata > Actinopteri > Cypriniformes > Cyprinidae > Sinocyclocheilus > Sinocyclocheilus anshuiensis. The sequence continues at coordinate 168,268 of NW_015539926.1, forward strand.
TATTATTAAATAATTAAATAATAGCAAAATATATTAAAATAACAAGTTACTTTAAATTGAAAAAATATTTCACAATATTAATATTTTGCTCCATTTTTGATGAATAAATGCAGCCTATATTAATACATCTATTATTATCTATTATTAAATACTGTAATAGTAGTGTAGTAGTGAGCATAACTGTTCTTATGCTCAAACTCAGCTTAAAAAAATAGGAGCAAATGAGTTAAGATGCTTGAAAAACAGACTTTGTTGTTTATCCAATGGAATCACTTATGAAATCTTGTTTAAATATTATAAAAGGAGATGAAACACATTAGATTTAATCAGCACGAGAAGTAATTTTAAGAAGTCAAGCTACTAAAACATTACAAATTTACAGCAACTGGTGTTTTCTTATGCACTCCAGTTACTTAGCTACAAACTAAACATATATAGGCTATGATATAAAGGACTTTGTAATATTTATAAGTCAAACTAGAACCACAATATGCAAGCACATAACACTTTAATATAGAATAGCTATTAGAAATAATTGATGCTCTTTTCTGCTATGCATTAGATAAACTTGCACTGGGCATTCTCAAAGACTGCACTGGGCACTTTAATAAGTAAATAAACAGGACAGGGCATCTAGCCATAAAGGTTTCACTCACACCGAGCGACTGAGCACTTTATTTGCTGAACCGGTGGGCCTCTCCAGGGGTTCTGCTGCACATTGCTGACTCCCTTCATGGTTTCTGCTGATTCTGATGCAAACGTGTGGAACTCCGACTGATGCTGACAGCAACATTCACTAAAAATCTGAAACACTACTGCTGATGTTCCAAGTTCCAAACTGAAGACCGCGCCAGGAATTGCCTTCATTAAAAATGCTTCCATCGCTGACAGGAATTCCACAACTGTAACTTTATCAACTTACATTTTTACTATGTAAAACAAAAAGCTTTTAGGTAAAATAACACAATTATCATATATCTAGTTCCTTTTTTTCTGCACAGTGAAGTAGTAACTGATCCATAAACTCTCCATATTTGAGAGTATCTGCATGATTTCGAGCTTCAAAATGTAAAAGCATCATAAAAGTATCATAAAAGTGGTTCATACGTTCTCAACAATGAAATGTAGGAATGGTATTTCTACTAAAGTAAAAAGAGCAAAGTTGGTTCTCTTCTCTAAGAAAACAAACTTCTGAGTATCTTCCCAATATAAAGAGATTCTCCATGTGCTTTTCTCCAGCTGGAGATATCCCTAAGTAAGCTTTCAGGAGGCTCCCATCTCTCTCCTACATCCTAAGGTGGCGCTAAAACTGCTGACCTGCTCCTCATGGACCTGACCTCCTGTTCCACAGACTAATTGCCACCTTAATGGTATTTGCTGCTTTGGTTTTACTGCTGCCAAGAAGTGCACTTGGGACCAATTTCATGCAAGGTAAGATAGAACTTCAAAGCAAGAGTAAAACTTTGAATGTTTTTTTTTAATGACTTGTTACCTACTAATATAACCAAATATAAACTGACTTTTAAAACTCAATTAAAACAACTCGTAGTAAAAATGGGCATTCAGTGAATACCACTTCTCTGAAGGTTTTGCATAAGTTCTTGACATCGGCACACAGTGATGTCCTTTTCTCAAACAACTGTCACTGTTGTCAATAAAAAAAATATATCTTGCCACTCAAACCCCTGATGCTTTAAACGGGTATGCATTTTCAAATTTTGTTTTGTCAGTGGAAGAAATGTATTTATTTATTTTTTAAATATTTAATGGTTAATTTTAAATATTTAATATTTAATTGTAAGTTCTTTTCCATAAAACAACAATCAATAGTTAGCAGGTCAGTATAAGAACCAAACACACACACACACACACACACACACATACACACACTCACACAATTACTTTCATGATATTGTGTTCGGCTGCAAAATTTAAAAATGGCTTTATGTTTGTTATTACACACATGGGAGCCAATGTCATTTACAAAGTGTTTTTTTTTAGGTTAACTATTCCTTTAATTTCCCTTAACACAGATTACAGTAGGACTATAAATGGGCCAGGTCTTTATGACAGTGATGTCTGAAAAAAAAAAAACAGAACAGAATCTTCATCCATCATGACTGATATACTGCTCCAGTTTCAAACTCACACTGGGAATATTTTTTTTCCCACCACAGTGACAATACTGGTTTTTTTTAGACACATTCAGGCACTTGTTTTTCTATATTGTAAAGGATACTAAAAGTATTATCAAATTAGGCAAAAAATGCAATAAATATACACAGGGGATGGGGATGCACAACTTGAATTCTGTGGAAATCAGATTTTTTTTGTGGAATTATGTGAGCACATACCTAAAAACAAGAGCTAAACTTTCAGAAAAGACAAATATATTGCATCAACAGAGCTGATGTTTCATCACATCCTCTACCAGCACCTGAGAAGGGGGATGGCTGACACTCAAAATGGCTCGACACACACTCTGGCAATCACCACCTCCATGTGAGCTGCTGATCAAAGGTGCACTCCACTCATTAAAGGGCTTTAGCGCAGGAATGTTATTACGAGGAACCACCCAAAGAAAAGTTGGTAATCCCTTTGTACCTTTTTCCTTGCCAGCCACAGCGTCATTCACCGTGAGGTCAGATGCTCACTCTGGCCTCCTAAATCTGTAATCCTATCCACTCTGAGAGTGGCTCTTGCTCTTTCTGCATCCTTTTTCCTTTCTCTTGCTTTCACTCACTCTTTCTCTGTTACTCGCCAATAAAATAAGAGAAAACATGGAGTATTAAACTGAAGGGAATTAAAATTTAGAAAGTAAAGACAGAACAAGAAACAGCCGCTAACCCATTTACAGAATGAAAAAATAAAATAAATAATAACAATAAACAACACAAGATTATAGCATAAAATACAAAATGAAAAATAAACAATAGGATAAAATTACCACTTACAATAAAATGAAAAATAATAAACAGTACAAAAAAAAATTACAAATAATAACAGCGTAAGATAAAATTACAGCAAAAAAAAACAAAACAAAAAAAAAAATATCATAACTCAGCACTGGCTTTTGGCTGTTACTACTTGTAAACAAAGGTTTGGGATATTTGAAGAAATTTTTGTAATGCATTATTTAAAAAAAATAGATTTTTTCTTATTTTTATATGCCTTTTAAATATATTAAAACTAATAAAAACAAAGTTACAAAACAAGAAAAATAATAAACAGATGTTATGATAAAAAACTACTTGTTAAATTCTATGAATTATAGCATAAAATGCAATGAAATATAATGAACAGCATAAAATAAATAGCATAAAATACAAACAAACAAAAAATAACTAACTAACTAAACAAACAAACAAAGAAAATTTTAAGAGGCAACATAATTAGTTTGCCTAACTTTTATGTTTGGTAGCTTCTGATGCCTTAAAATTGCTGCCTCCATCAGCAAGGACAGCATATGTGTGCCATACATTATATCATCCCTATAATAGTCTAATACGCTGACAAGCATTTCCTCACTGTTTTATTAAACTCAGGGTCACAATCACAGGTAGGTGGAGTGAAGATGTGCACCGGCCATCAGAGTGCATGTCTGCGTTTTCCTCCTCACGCTGGATTACAAACTGGCGTTGCACTGATTGCATGAGCTTTAGAAATGCCTTTGCCATGACCCAGTATTCTGGGTAAGTGACAGATGATCCCTCGGCACATTCTTTCTAAAAGAGCCATCTGGGCCGACTGGCTCATGCGCACTGTATTTATCTGCATAGTGGTCACAGACAATGAGGGCCCAATGGGGGAAGGGGCAATGAGACGGGTACCCACTCTTTTGTGTGTGTCTGGTGTCAAAGAATGAACACACACATACACCTGCAGCTTTTCCATCTCAAAGTCAGTGACAGGTTGGTGTAGTTGGGGTCAGTGGATATTCAGGTCTTAGCTCAGACATCTGTGAATGCATCTGGGGCTATCATTCAATGCAATATAGATACATTGTACAGTGCATGTTCATATAAGCCATTTTATTAAATAAATTTAGTAGTAAAGGATGTAAAAAAATAAATAAAAACTTAACCTTATACTCAAACTAAGTAAAAAGTGCTCTAATTGTATTGCTGTAGGTGTGGGCAATATGACCAAAATATTATATCACGATTAATATTATTGACGAATAACTTTATTTCACGGTAACAATATATAACATCATGATATGATTACTTTTGACCTTAAATAAGGTCTTCATGATATCAAAATATTTGGTACCACAGAAAAAAAAACCTCAAGCTCACTGAAGTCAAGTAAACAGTCAGCGATTAAAAAAACTCCAAGAAACTTATTTCAAGCAATGGGCAAAAAACTACAGTAGAACAAATATATAAGAAATGCTACATGCATTGTATAAAGTAATCAAATGTATAAAACTGCATATTCTTCACTGTGTAAACTAAATATATATTTCTTCTTACAAAAGTGATTTAGTCAAGAGCAGTGAGAGATTTTCTCTTTTGTTGTTTGATTAAAATGAATGACAAAACACCTAAATTACTGTGTTCACAAGGATACTTGCAAAGACGGCATTTTGACACATTCAAGTGTGTGTATTTATCCGTTTAACACTAGAACCGCCAGGGGTCACTGTATACCTAAAAGCGCCAGCAGGTAAATGTTACCCACGCACATGACAGCTGTTTTTGAAATGGCTAAAGAACATAATATTTCACTGTATTATGCTACTGTCTTCACAAAGAAGTCATGCAATGATTATGTCTAGTCATCAAGTATATTTTTGTCCTGTTGTTTTATGTTCAAGTCTTTTTTATGCAGGCTACACTAGTCACTTTTCATAACGGTCAATCACAGGTAGGTGGAGTCGGCATGAAACGGAGGTTGCGATTGTCTTTTCTTCTCTGCTGTGACGTATATCCGAGTGAAACGGCATCTGAAATGAGAGGGCGGGACTTGATTTCTCTCCACTGGATTCACCGCCGACACCCTAGCATGAATAAATGTTTTTTTTTAATTGAGGATGACGACGATGATCAATGGCACAAAACATGCCTAAACAGCGCGCGTGCGCGCGAGCGAGAGAGAGTGTGAGCGAGAGAGAGAGACTGCCTGAATGACTGAGCGCATACTCCATCAGGTTAAGTCATATTCATGAAAAAAAATAATAATTGGTTTGCGATGTTCTAAGAGTAATGTTGTCGTAATATCCTAATATATTTTCAATGTTTAAGGGTAACGTACTCCCTTATGACTGGTGTCAGTGCTATAAAGTGAAGCATCAGCTTCAGCTTTTCCCCCTGTCATTTATTCCAAACGTCACTGATGTCACTGCAGCTGCTGGCAGTTCCAGATAGCTCCGCCCTTGCGCCATAGCTCATGAATGGAAGAGTAGAGGAGTCGTTTTGAGGGGGAGGGGAGGTTAACGTTTTTGATTAAAGATTACGAGGGCACATGAATAAAAAAATAAAAAATGCACGGATAAATTATTTATAATAAACACTACAGTATTCCATCAAAAAATAAGAATTGTCCATTTTGATTTCATGCCGACTTTAAGCTAAACAAGCCTGCACTGACAACGAGAATTAGAAGGAAGTAAATACATATTTGGGTAGTGTAATAGGCTATTATAATACAATGTCATTAATCAATATATTAAGATAAGCTATGTTATTTAAATGACTAAAATAGCCTATAGACAATAATGAGCAATAATAGGCCTAATTCACCACATTGCATAGGATGATGCGATGACAAATTCAAGTGCACAGCTTCACCTAATTAATTATTAATTTGTTTAGTTATTGTTCTAAATTCCCTATGTATGTTTATAGGGGAAGGACTTTTATTATGAATGTGTGCCGCTAGTTGACGTGAGTTTCCGCTATTCCGATTTACTTTCACTTTCACTAGCCGCTTGCTCCACCATTTCTTCAGGTGTTAATGTGCGTGATTGAATGTAAGTTTATTTCATTATTCCTGATTATAAGTCAACGTTTATTTCGTTGTTGTGTTTAAATATTCATCTTGTGTAATCGAACCTTACATTGTTTATACTGTTGTTATATTTAAGATGTACGGTGATTCAAATGTGTACGCTCGCTACTGTTAATCCTCCCCTGGTCATGTTGATTCATGTATAACGTGTCAGTAGCAAGTTGTTATTTACATGTCTGTAATTTACATTTAGCTAACCAAGGATGGATTCTCCAGCAGCGCAGTAGAACCTCAGTGGACAGGCCGAGCCAGTCTCGACTGTTGAGCAGCTGCCCATGGGTGATCTATCGCTGGTGCAGTATGGAGAAGGTTCCGCTATGAGTCATCAGTTGGATGTTGACAGTCATCCTAGCTCTTCAGTAGCTCCTCCAGGGTATCACAGCCCATCCGAGTGTGATTCATTCAGCAGTGGTGCTGCATCGCCCACGTTCCAGGCAGATGTTCAAGCCAGAGCTATTTCACCACCTGTGGTTAGACCGAAGGCTCCTGCAGTCTCATCTGTCCCGCTTCCACATTTAGGCCAGTGTAGCGTCTGGACCAATCAAAAGCACAATTTTTCATTTGATTTAACAAATCAGTTATTCATTCTTCGCCATACCTTGGTGTTCCCCCCTTATCTGTTCCACATGTAACGCCACAGCAGGCAGTTATGTTCTGCACAGCAGATCCTGCATGTCAGGTTACCTCATCACTGCCACATATCGTTACATCAGTGAAGCTGCCTTTGACCACTACAACGTACAGACCCCTAGTGCCCCCTGTATATCAGTTACAGGCTCACGTGCCAAGCCAATCCACACGGCAGTCGTTTGCTGTGTCCGACCCGTATCGCCCTCCGCTACCGACCACTGGGTATCACCCTGCTCAGCCTCCCGTTCACACTCCAGTGCAGCCCTGGTATACCCCTTCAGTGGTTCACCAGCCACTACCTCCTCTTCCGGTTTACCAGCCTATGCCTGTTACACCCCCGCTACAACCAGTTTCTATTCTAGCCTTGCCTAAGCTTGTGAACGATAGTGAGAGGGAGTTCACAGACCTGAAGATGGCCTTGGATAATCTTCTCAATCCTCACACAGAGCTTACCGAGCACTATAAATACAGGGTACTGATGGAGCAGTTGGTTCTGGAGAAAGCTAGGTTGATCGCCCAAGCATGTCGCCATCATCCTGCACCCTATACGGCAGCGATGATAGCATTGCAACGACAGTATGGCCAGCCTCATCAACTGGTACAAAGCGAGATCGCAGCCCTGCTGAATTCACCTGATATCAGAGTTGGGGATGCAAAGGTCTTTCAGAGTTCTGCACTCAATGTTGACTTGCTAGTTGGTATGCTGATGTCACTCGAGGGTCCACAGGGGCGAGAGCTCTCTTGTACGGGGCATGTCGACAGACTACTCAGTAAATTGCCCAAACACTACCGAGACAGCTTTATAGAGCACTTACAGTTGCGAGGCCGATTGCACACTGACAGCCTCAACCCATATAACCTGCATGACCTTGCTGACTGGTTGAAGGTCAAGGCGGAAGCGCAATGTTTATCGTTCAAGTATCATCCTTCCTGCAGCAGTCCAGCAGCTAGGAATTGAGGGAAGGGAAGAGATTATGGCCCTTCGCACCATCCGACATGACATCACAGAATTGAAGGGGCAGTCAATTGACCTGCTGCTTTCCCCGCAGTCAAGGCCAGAGGAGAAGCACAGCCTTAAGGGTGTCTTCACCGCGCCTCTCCTCACGCTAACTGAGCAAACTTACCCCGCCAAGAGGCTCCAGCGATGTTATCAAATGGACATGGCATGAGGTTTTGCACAACCTCTTTCTCCTCTCATCTAGGTTTAATATGGTTCCAACCGCATATCGTGCCGTTTCAACAAGCAGCAACAAGATGTCTTTTGAGAACAGGGTCAGCGAAGACAATAGGTCTTTCGGACCAGTGTTGTAATGGAGATATTTACATGTCCACAGTACACACAAAGCTAGGGGCAAATGTACTTCTTAAAGAGGTCACCCAAAATTTGAAACCGTATGAATTTCTTTCTTCAGTGGAATGCAAACGGAAATGGTTCAAAGACTGTGCTGGTCGCTTTTGTCCATGTGGTTGCAATGAATAGGGACTGAAACTTTCAAACTTAAAATACAAAGCACTTACTGTTTTTCCTGAGTCTTCATATAACAGCTTTGTGTGAGAAACAGGCATTATTCATAGGTTAAGTTAAAATCAATCTTAACTCTCCTAGGTCGAGTTTATTAGAAGTAGTGATGTCTGACCCATAAAGGAATCATTCTTTTGAATCAGATCAGTGTTATAACTAACTAAACAAATAAATAAGTAAACATCTTGCATTGCATTGGCATCTAACTGAAATAAAATAAAGTTTAAGTACTAATATGACTAAAATTAAAACTGAAAAATGAAAGCTAAACAGAAATATACAAACAAAACATTTTTGTAAAAATGACAAAATCACATAAAAATGACTAAAACAAAAATTTAATTGAAAACTGAAAATATTAAAGATAATTGAAAATATGAATAAATTCTATAATAGTATAATATTAAATTGAAAACTGAAAATATAAAAGATAATTGAAAATATGAATAAATTCTATAATAGTATAATATAAAAATAACACTGAAACAGATATTTTCAGTAAATTATTGATATGGGTCAAATCAAGGTATCTTCCGTCCAATCGTTTTTTTATTTAATATTGAAATCTGAAAAATGAAAAATGGCACATATTTTGTTTTTCAATTATTCAAACAAAACGAAAAATCAAGAATATGGTTTCATTTTTACGTTCAGGGATAGAAAACGAATGAACAACTTGAATATTCGATCTCTACATGTGGGCAGGAATGAAACGCCCCTCTCCGCTGATTGGTCAATCATCAAACAGCCAGATTAACGAATGGCTTGACACAAACCGTACCGAGGCAGAGCCTTTTGGCCCTTTTGACACCTTTTATTATAGCTAACCACCTATCAAAATCTGTCTGGCAAAGCTGCGCGACGCACTGCAGCGTGGGGAGAATGTATTGTAATGAAGCGCAGACCACTATCAATTTATGTGAACATATCGTCATAACTTTTATTTTAGACAATACGCTGCGTTTTAGACAAAGGAGGAACTTAAATAAAATGACAGATATGAAAATAAATGACTTTGTGTAATTTACCTTCACAGCACATCTATTATTTTTCTATTTTGAGTTTTATTCAAAGAGCATGTTCTACAAATGTAGGAAATCATACGTTGTTATCCCACTGGCATGGGACTATTTGTTCCTCTGAGTGCTTGTTTCAGTGATTGAATTTAGTGAAATGTGAATTTGATGTGCCTATCTATTTATTTATTTTATTTTATTTTCTTACCTTTTACCTTTTGTATGTCATCTTTAATGTTAAATTCTTACATCAAATACATTAGAATAATATGACAATAGGCTGTTACCACTTAAATCAGTATTCAGTGATATATGATGTGTCTGAAGATGCTTTTAGATGTATTTACAGTTTAATGCTGATCAAACGGCTGTACGTGAATTTACATAGCAATTGCAAATGTATAATGAAATGAGATTAATGTTTTATAAAACATTTTTAATACAGAAATATGAATAAAATGAAATGATACTTGAATTATGAAAGTAATATCGCCACTAGGTGGCGGTAAGTCATTGTGTTAATAAAGGAGCCTTTTATTCAATCAATTCCCTCAAAATGCTTCATTCATTCATTCAAGAATAAAATCAAGTGGCTGTCTATAATAATTGGCAATTGCATTGTTGTCTATAATAATGGGTTTTTCAAAGACTCATTCAGGAATGATACACTACTCTATGCGCCTACTGCGAGTCAGTCGCACAACGGTTCTGTGGCTTGCTTTGGTTTAGTTGGCAGAGAAAATAACAATTTTGTATGCCATCAGTTAGCTGGCCAATACTCAATATTAATTAAATAAACTCAGTTTATTGTCTAAAACTACCTATGTTCACATAAATTAATAGTGGTCTGCGCTTGTCTACAATACATTCTCCCCACGCTGCAGTACATTGTGCAGCTTGCCGCACAGATTTTAATTGGTGGTTAGCTATAATAATTCAGGCGGTGTGCCAAAGATGTAGGCTAGTAGGTAGTTGTGAGTACAGGTGCAAAGTAAATTAATATTTATGAGATAAACTAATATTTCACGGGTAGGTTGCAAAATTTATGCCTACACAAAAGAAAGCTCTGTCTAGGCTCTACCTCGATATGGTTTGTGTCAAGCCATTCGTTAATCTGGCTGTTTGATGAAGAGAAAGAGATCAAATGTAGTAGAAATAAACACGTTAAGAATCCATAGATGCGGAGGACTCTTATTATGTTTTTAAGGACTATTATTATGTTGTAATGTTTGGTTGAACAATCAGCGGAGAGGGGTGATTCATTCCCGCCCACAAGTAAAGATCGAATATTCAAGTTGCTTATTCGTTTTCTATCCCTGAACGTAAAAACAAAAAATGAGGCCGAATTCTTGACTTTTCAGTTTTGTTTGAACAAATAAAAAACTAAAAGTGCGTTTTTTTTTAGATTTCAATATTAAATTAAAAAACGATTGGACGGAAGATACCCTAATCCGTGTATCATTCGATCATTTGTTTTTTGATTTAATATTGAAAGTAGAAAAATGAGAAAACGGCTCCTTTTTCGTTTTTTTCCACCCATGAACGAAAAACGAAAATTTAATCTGAATTCTTTTTTGGAAAAAAACAAAAAAGGAGCCGTTTTCTCATTTTTCTACTTTCAATATTAAATCAAAAAACGAATGATCGAATGATACACGGATTTACCCTGACCGTCTTAATGATTTGTTCCAGTCTGAATGATTTGTTCCCAAAACAGATTGATTCAGTTGATTCAGAATTAGTCACAGTTGCTAACAGTTCATTGGAGGAGATGATTATCAGTGAACAACAACTTAAATAACTGTGTCGTCACAATAGCAGAAAATCAAAATCAGATGGCTTTAGAAGACTTGAAATTGAGGATTCATATTATTATTATATTCATATTTTTACATTATTGTGTTTCTGTGTCCTTTTTGAAGCTTCAGATTAATTGCATTCATTGTAACTGCTTTGAAAAGAACAAACATGGGCTTCAGAATTTTATCTTTTATGTTTCTCAGTCATACAGGTTTGGAACTACATGAGACAGAATTTTAATTTAATTTAATCCCTTTAAATTTTCATGCTTGTCTATCAAAGAACATCCTGTCAAAATCACTCAAGCATCAAGAATCAAACAATGAACATTTATTTAAGCGTTAAGTAACTGCTTGGCTCATCTTTAGATAAGCGTAAGACAAATACTGTACCTAGAATGCTGTAATCTCAAAATGCTTAGAAGTAAACACTCCTATAGGCACATCAACAAAAGACTACCGGGACACTACCAATACAACCAAATTAGACGACTCAACAAGCTGAAATAACTCCTCGTCCTATTATCTTGTACTTTTAACAGCTAATTTTCATTTCAAAGGCAGAAGGCTGTAACTCTCCCAGGGTCAAAGCAATGAATAAAGTGATCTGTAATAATTTAGCTCAACCCGCTGTCATTTAGTGACAATCTCAGATCTGCAATTAGGGTTAATTTGGAGAATAAGATAGTTTAATTTGAGCTGCTCAAATTGACATGCATTGTTCGCAACCCCTGCGGACAGGCACTAATTTCGATTAATGTCATAACAAGTGCTCTGATCCCATTTCAAACTCTATGTGACATCTGTCAGAGCCAATCTGCCTGCTCACAGGCACATAGGTGTAATGGCCCCATTTGTAATGCCATATAAAATGGTAATGTAAAATCATTATGTCATTCAAGTCATTTGAAACAAACACAAAATCATACATTATTCACAAAGCCCAGATATTTAAACTAGGTTATTAGAAGTTTGTGAGCAGCAGCACTACTATAAAATGCACCCCAAAACAAGCCAACTGTTTCAAAACACACAAAAACTGGGTATTCAATTTTCATATGACCTTCAACAATCCCAAAACCGAACACTGCAATTCACTCACTTGGAAACAGCCAGTATTAGAATCTACTGCTGCAGAAAATCAATTTTGTATATACTGAAACAGAAGACTTTCTAATAATACAGTTCATTCCCAGTGACGTGATACATACACAAGGACGATGACGTGTTTAAAGGGTTAGTTCACCCAAAAATGAAAATTCTGTCATTAATTACTCACCCTCATGTCGTTTCAAACCCGTAAGACCTTTGTTCATCTTAGGAACACAAATTAAGATATTTTTGATGGAATCTGAGAGCTGTCTGACCCTGCATAGACAGCAATACAACTGAAATGTTCCCAAGTCCAGAGTCACACGGATACGCTGTTTTCGTTCAGATCAAATCACAACAATGTAGGAAACAGATCCGGCGTGACGCAGCTGACACAGAACAGCATACGTTGTTTACGTCCAGTGGATACTCACCAAAATGGCTCTACAGGGTGATGCGGAGGAGACGAATTGTTGAATAAAGTCGCTATTTTTTTTTTCTTTTACGCACAAAAAGTATTCTCGTAGCTTCGTAAAATTACGGTTGAACCCCTGATGTCACATGGATTATTTTACCGATCTCCTTGCTACGTCTCTGGACTTGGGAACATTTCAGTTGTATTGCTGTCTATGCAGGGTCAGACAGCTCTCAAATTCCATCAAAAATATCTTAATTTGTGTTCTGAAGATGAACGAAGGTCTTACAGGTTTGAAACGACATGAGGGTGAGTAATTAATGACAGAATTTTCATTTTTGGGTGAACTATCCCTTTAAATGCAGGGGAAAGTATGGGACAGTGACGGAGGGTGGTAAAAAGCTCTAGGGGTATCTGCTGAGTAACTCTAATGTGGCCGAGTTTGGAAGTGTCTGTTCTGTAAGTCAGTAGCGTGACTGTGACATGGGTGCCAAAGTTCTGTGAGGCCACAGAAAACAGCAAAAGCACAGCCCTAGGAACATGATCGCACATAATGGATGGAGCGTGTGGAGGAAAATATTACATTCAGAAACAAGAGAGGACAGATGTATTTAGCTCAGTGTGTGTTGTTGGAAACGTTGAGCACACAAAGAGGGAAAATTGCAATGTGCTACAATGAAAACTTAGGAGTTTTCTTCAACTTTGGGCACTTTTACATACCAGGAGGATTTTTTTAATACTAAAAGATTTCTACTTTTTATTTCTTTCTTAAATGAAAATAACACACTACAACAGTCTTAGAAAATATCATCATTTATTTTTGCTACACTGTACAACATGATTTTACAAAGTGAATAAAACAGGAAGATACAATTTCAGTCTTTCTACTTAAAAAATGTTTAATTCAATATGTTATTTGTCATTTCTTTGTGGTTATTTCTGAAATTTACTAGCAATTTCTGATTGAAAATTGTTTCCAAGTAAATCCTACATCTTTTTTTTTCAGTGTACTTTACAAAAGGCTTTTTTTAATGTCCATTTATAGATTATAGTGTTTTTCTCTTGTCCCAGGATTTAATGTTAGTCCAGGAAAATTCTTCATAAAAATATAAATTACTGATGATAATCCAAACAAATATTGAAGTATAATATATCTATTTCAATATTTATTGAGTGAAAATGATTTATATTAAGGCTGCACGATAAATCATATGCGATTGTCATGCGCATCTCGTCAGTAAAGCCGGTTCTGTGATTAGTAGTAAATCTCCATCTTTCAGATGGAGTGGCATTTAATACACAAAGCCGTAGTTCACTGACAAGCTACGCAATATCGCGTTCATAATCGCAGATGAATCACCTTCCGATTATGAACGCGATATTGCGTAGCTTGTCAGTATGTATGTTTAACAACAATTATTTCCTAAAAACCCACTGGGCCAAAAGTGTCTGTAGTTGAAGAAACACCCATTAAAGTCAAAGTCTCTCGCCTTCTCACATACGCACACACAAAAAGCAGCAGCTGTTACCCCTTCTAAATTGAACAAAAGCAGGCTGACAGAGTAGGTGTGTTTACACAGGGCATCCTGATATTGTGCACACCAATTTTACACAGCCTCCATCCATCTCACAGTATTCCTCAATTACTACCACAAATAAAACTGCTCATCCACCAGGGAGCCATCAGTGCATTATGATCAACTATCTCTGACAAAACGTACAACAGCCAAAAAAGAAATAATGCAGGTCCTTAGTTATTACAGTGTCAGAGCTTAAAGTAACAGAGCTGCTACTGAAGTATTACTACTTCATTCTGCATTTGGCAACAAACTACAATAGAGACACTCTCAAGCACACAGGAACAATCCAATCAAAACTGACCCCCTCGGTTGACTGCAGTCTATAAGCCATGCTAAGAAAATCATTGGCCTGTAAATCAGAAACACCTGGTCCTGTCCATTGTTCAAATGAAGAACAAGATCATTAAAGGGATATTTCAACCATAAAATTTCAATTCTGTCATTTTTTTATGACAGAATTGTCATGTCATTCCAAACCTGTATGCATTATTTCTTATTTGAAGATTGGATTTTTAATATATATATGAATATTCTGGCAAAGATTACTTTGACTTGGCATGTATATAAATAGTCATATTAACTACACTGTTTTTTAAATAGTAAATTAAATAAAGATTAGCTGGAGTACGATTTACAAGAAAATACTGCTCCATTCTTTCTACTTCAAAATTTTACATTTACTTCAATGCGTTTTCAATTTCTTTGTAATTAATTGTGAAACTTACTAGTAATTTCTGAGTGTAAATTGTTTCAACACCAATTTTTTTCAATGCATTTATTTATTTATGCATGCATGCCAGTCCTCATTCACTTCAATTATTTTAAAAAGAATGGCCACAATATTCTTAAAAATCCTTCTTTTGCATGCAAGTAAACTAATATGGATATCTTTAGTATGTATACTATTTAAAGTGTATTTGTAACAGTAATATTGTTTAGAGTGTCAACTATTCGATTGAATACTTTTGACATTGTTGGCTCTGTGACAAATTGCTTATGTTCTTCTTAGTGGTTGATTGATATACAGTATATCTATGGAAGCCCATTTCCTCCACTGAAAAAAAAAAAAAAAAAGATAATTGCTACTTTTTACCTCACAATTCCGACTTTTTTTCCCTCACAATTGCGAGTTCACGTCTCGTAATTCTGACTTTTTTTCCTCAGAATTGTGAGATATAAACTCACAACTGCGAGCTTGATATACAGTCAGAATTGTGAGATATAAACTCACAACTGCGAGCTTGATATAGTCAGAATTGTGAGTTATCTCACAATTCTGAGAAAAAACGTCAGAATTGCGAGATACAAAAAAGCAATTCTGAGAAAAAAAAAGTTAGAATTGCAAGTTTAAATCCCACAATTGTGACTTTATAATTCGCAATTGTGAGTTTATATCATGCAATTCTAACTAAGAAAAAAAGTCAGAATTGTGAGATACAAACAAGCAATTCTGAGAAAAAAAAAAGTTTATATCTTGCAATTCTGACTTTATATCTCTCAATTATGACTTTATAACTCAATTGTAAGTTTGTATCAGGCAATTCTCAGAATTGCGAGATGTAAACTCACAATTGCGAGAAAAATGTCAGAATTGTGGGAAAAAGTTGCAATTACCTTTTTTATTTTTTATTCAGTGGTGGAAATGAGCTTTCTTATATATCGACTTTGGTGTTTTTAAGGGATTTTTAGACCATTTTTTAATTATCTGCATCAGCCAATTTTTTATGTTTAAGCCTTTATAGAGGTTTGAGATGCTATTCTCAGTCATTCTTCATGTAAATGTCACTGATAACTGAACAGTGGTCAGTTTTAGTATGCGAAAGTGTGTCAGAAAGAGGAAACGGTGGACAATGAACTTTGGTTTACATCAGCTCATTAAAATGAATCTGCCTGAAGGATTTTGGGGTATGTAAATGTTTTCATAATGCAGACTCCCTGTCTGTTGCACACAACTAACTCAGACACCATAGTAAAAGAAAGCAAATGAAAGGATGCAGAGAAAAGAGAATAAGCATGTTTTGCAATGACAAACCCTGTTTGAACCACCTGTGAAAAGCACAGAGGCAAGTATAACAGCCCTACATGTCGCTAACGGAATGTGTGCACAGCTCAAACAAGTGCTGGGGACGAAGCAAACATTCCACTCTACTTCCTCTCAATGTATGGGAGATTTCAATTTGTCTTTTCTTGCCCCAAGTGCTTTACACAAATTGTGATGGGGTTTGAAATAATTGGAACAGGGAGATGCCAGAAAAAAAGTAGCCAAAATTTTGACACAATAAATTGTTCGTTTAATGATTGATATTATTTTTAGCTGCATGTTAGTTGAAGTCTGTGAATCCAGACTCAACCAAAAGTCCAATGTATGTACTTTTTATAAATATTTAGTTATTTTTCTTAATCTTAAATATCATACAGAATGAAAAGTTAATGGAATCATAACATTAAAACATTTCAAAACAACTGCATTATCATCATCTTAATCAACCCATTTAATGCTTCATACAAGATAAAGAAAGAAACTACAGTACAAGAAAAAATATATATTTTTATATTCCGTTTTAAGATATCAACATAACAAACAATGTTTTCCTAGCCATGAAGTTTCAAGGGAGAAGAAAAACCTCAGGCTTTCAGGAAGCCAGTTGTTTTGTGTCTCTTGCTTTCAGTCATATCATGCTCACTGAACTGGCTTCAGGTGTAAGCGGTGATCAATACATTGACTTAAAGGCTGCAGCATATGTACTTTATAATGGGGCTCTTTATTCCAAAGACTGCGTGTGCATGTTCACTGAAGCATTATCACCCATCACAAAGACCCCTCCCTGTTTCTGGATCAGTGCTGTGCTTCTTTAAAAGATGCTGTCTGGGAGTGTGCACAGCTGGGGGTTACAGTCAGACGGGTGTTGCCCCAGGCAGAGGGTCCATCACTGCCCCACTTACTCACCAAGCTGTAGATAAAGGGGTCTTCCTACAAATTTCTAAATCAATTCTGTCCCAATCAATCATACAACTAAAGCAGCTTTGTTTTGTCAAAACCTGCCCTTATGCACACTCCCAGCAAGCTTCATATCTTCATAGTTACCATAGTTATGACTTAACATGTTGATAATACCATGATGCTGATTAAAAACAAAACAAGAAGATAATTTAACACTGATATCACCTTTTTCAAGTATGGAATGGTTTCTTCAACAAAAGTCTCTTTGAATACAAGTGCACCCAAAGAGGCTTTCATACAAATTCATTAGCGTGCTCAATCACAAGGTGGAAAAAAAGGGATTTGGAAATATATATGACAGAGGAACGAACAAGGGTCATGTGATCATGTATTATACCCCCCTCAACTTGCAATGACCTCTGGTGCTGCTCCAGGATTAACATTTATAATACAATAACATTTATATTTATAACATTTACATAATGTAATAGAATATAATATAAAATTATATTTATCATTATTGTACATTTATTTATATTTTTTAAAAACTCCCTAAACAAAGTAATATGTATATAAAATATACAATATATAATATAAAAATTGAGAGTATTTATTTGTACTTATTTATTAAATTAATTACAAAATAAAAACTAGTGTTTATGTTTAATATTTATACACTTTATATGTATATATTATGTATTTATTAATTTATAAATGTAATAAATTATTTATATTACTAACTATATAACTAAAACTAATTTATATAATGATTAAAAAACATTTTTAAAAATATAAAAATATATATCTAGTGTGTATATGTAATATACAGTTTATGTGTAGATATTTATAATATATAAAATATTTATATATATAATAATTATAAATCATGTTATATATCATATTTTTATATATTTGTTTATATATTTCTTGTATGTTTAGGGGAATTTTATAAATATAAAAATGTAATAATTAACATAAAATAAATATTTGAAAAAATATATATTTAAAAAATGTATGACACTGTTAAGTGTGATATTATGAATTAAAAGTCATCCTTTAATCAACAAAAGTAAAAACAGAAGCACAAAATTAAACAGGTAGTGATGAAAACTACAAAGACGTTTCTTACCAAGGTAGAGGGAAGCGTTCTCCTTTTTCACGTTATCATCCAGGTACGTTGGTCCCAGCGTGTAGATAGGAGTGGATCCCATGCCCACCAGGACCTGGGCACAGATGAACAGGGCAACATATATGGAGTGATCGTTGCCCTCTTGGTCCCTTGGACAGGACCACACATCCAGAGCATCCCTTCTGCTCCCATTCCCATTCGAGCACAGGCCCTTGTTCCCCGTTGACAAATTGACCTCTTGGATTTGATAGGGTGGAGAGATGAAATGCGGAAGGGAGAACAGAGCTGCGCCCACGGCGATGAACACCCCTCCTACTGCCAACCAGCGTGGCCTCTGGCCTCGACCCCCGAAATAACTGATGAAGACCACCACCAGAAGACTTCCAATGTCAAAGCAACTAACCAGCAGTCCCGATTCTGAACTTCTAAGGCTGTATCTCTTCTCTATAGTGGTGATGACACTACTAAGGTAGCCCGAGACCATCAAAGACTGGATGAACGTCAGGTAACACATACAGAACAAAAAACACCTAGAGTCTGAAAGAATCACCCTCACGTACTTCCTCACAGGAAAGCGGATGAATCTTGCCAATGAAAAGCCTATCTTTTTGCCACCTGCTCGGTTGGATTCAGTTCTCATAGAGCTGCTAAGACCCACCATGCTGGACATGGAAGGGGATAAATCTGTCCTGGTGGGTGAATCCAGTTCACTCAAGTCTCCTTTCTGTTGCAGCTCATTGAACGGCAAGCACTGGTCGGTATTTACTAAAGTCTGCGTCGTACTGACCAGCCTCGGTTCCAATGACTCATTAACGGTAGGACAGTCTCCGTTAAGAACGGGCAGGCTTTTGGATTTGTAGTAACCTCCTGGAACTCCATATTGTCCCTGGAATTCACAGACTTCCAGAGATTCTGATACATCACTCCTGGTCTCATCATTATATGATGAAGTCATTTTGGCTTCGTGGAGTCAATGCAAGTAGAACTAAGATGATTAAGAACTAAGAACTAATTAAATTAATTAAGAACTAATTAAATTGAAAGTTTACAGGAGTTATTCTACAGATTAGACACACAATAAACAGATTAAAGAGAACTAGATTTCCAACCATGATCACTCTGTATAGCTGTCCCAACAGTTATTTTTCTTATTCCTCATCATAATAAGTCATAATGTGGTCATATCATATGCATTTGATATATATAATAGTTCACCTGTTGTAGCTGCCTACAGTTTCGCCTCATTTATAAGTATAGCAGCGAAAAGTTCAATTCATGTCATTTGAATACACAGAATGAAATTATCTCTGGTCATGGTGCTGAAATTATTCTTTGTAGTTCAGTGATTCAGAATCCTAAAGACAATGGAAATAAAGGCAAACTAGTGTTAATATGTGTTTACTAACTGTTCAAGAAGCAATACAAACAGCGTACAGATCCTGTCATTTGTTTTGTTTAGTCGAGCTGTTGTCTGGTAGATTAGTGGTCGAGAAAGACAAAGAATAACAGTAAACGTGCGACGGACCACTGATAAAACACTGTGAGGAAAATTAAAAACCTTGTCAACCTGCTCGAATTATTTGTTTATCTAATACAACTAATTCCCCACCTAACGTTTACGAAGTCACGACTTTATACATGAGTGAACATATAGTACAATATACTGTCAGTCCAAATACTGATCCTTTCTTTGAATTAATTCACAGCACGTCGGTTACAGCTCGACTCTAAGCTCTAATTAAAATAACGAGACGTAGTAATAATAATGAACTGAATGAAGAGTAGTGTACTTACAAGGGCAGATAGAGACAGAGGTAGTGAGTTGTTGTCCTCGACACGGACAGTGAGTGAATGAGATTGCGGATTTGATGAAGGGGGTTACGGAGCCCTCCAAGTGCATGCTGGGAAATGTAGGACGATTTCCCTTTGTTAAAGGGATAGTTCATCCAAAAATGAAAATTTGATGTTTATCTGCTGTTTTCCCTTTGTTTTTAAAACATACTTATCCCTATTTCTTGACCTCAAAAACCATAATTCATGATGTTCAGATAGATGAAAAAAGTACACTTTGTGACAACATGCCCCAATAGCTGTACAATGGAAGTTGCCATTAAATAGTGTATCATAGTCATCAAAATGTGTCAAATAATAAAAATAACTAACAAAACAACAAAAAGTAAACCTGAATGCATTTAATAAACGGTATAATTTTAAATTAACTTTAACATTTTAAAAAATGTGAAGAACTTCTGTCCACTTGTTGCAGCTAGCTAAAATATCATGATAAAAAAGTGAATAACTAAATAAAATAAGTTTGAGGATGTATGTAAATTTGAAAACTGTGATTTCTTCAGAATTCTTTAACAAATAGAAACATCAAAAGAACAGAATTAGAAATCTTACTGTCACTTTTGTTTAATTAATGTGTTTATTAATTCAACATTTTTGACCATGTATTATGTGTATGTAGTCTATAAATGTAGACTTTTTAAATTTCCATGAAAAGATAAAGGTGTTAAATGTTTGAAACTTCCAAATATACAGCCTAAAAGTAATAACCAAAAAGCTTCTTCATAATGACAACTAGGCTAGCACATAAAAAGACTCAAGACAAAGGTGTAATAATAAAGACAAACCTGATCTTTATGGTCTTCCTCAGGGGTCACTCTCACCCAGGTGTCCAACTGACCTTTGACCCATGTGTCACTCTTTTTTTAGTGTCAGTCAGCACCCACCCTTCTCCATGAAAAAGTCTTAGAATGTGTATGTGGCAGTGTTTGTCCAGCTTATGAAGTTTCCAATGAAAGTCTGAGAGAAGCATGTTCATTATCTTTAAATCAAATAGTTACAGGTACAAAAATAGCATCTCACATCACTGTTGCACAGTTCTTCCATAGATGCTGAAAGTTTTTGCTTTGAGTCATGTCTCAGTCTTGTCTCCTTCAGTGAGGACACCCCTAATTACTTTCCCACATCCCTCTTAAGCTGTACTCAAACACACACCGGGGAACTGAGTACAGTAACACCACCTGGTGGTCATATGCGTCTTTTACAACTAATTTTTTTAGATCACTGCAAATATGTTGCAACCACAGCTCAGTCAATCAACATTTCATTATATTTCTTCATTAGTCTTTTAATCTATTTAATATAATCTTTATATAATCACAGAACATTTGAATGTGGATCAAATAATTTTTTACTTTGTGATTTCTTTTAATCATCTGTAGGCTATTTAAATAATATTATTTGTATAACATTAAGATATTACATTTTTTTTTTTTTCTGTGTAGTCAATACATTTCATTGCATTATGTATTAAAACTAAGCCATCCTACACCTTCAGCAAAATGGTACTTTGGTACCTGACCACAGTTCCAATCTTTCTTAAATAAATAAAAGTAAATAAAAACTGGTTTCTGCTGCCTTGCTGGAGTGCATACATTTATAGAGCAAACATTAAGAAAAATGAATGGCATTGGTAGAGTCATGCCAAGACAGCCTGCTCAGGACTTCTTGGCAGAACGTTATTAATGGCTTGACTGTTATTCAAAGCACTCAGCCCAGGACATGGCCTAAAATAAAGAGCATGTGGAGACATAGAAAACAATTTTTATGGCTAGAAAGGATAAAACTAATCACAAAATGTCCTCAAGTATGATACACATGAAAGAACAATGAAATAAAGTGCATTTTCATCATATGTTCATATTTTATTCATCATATGATCCTTTTATTCAGTTAGCTTATTTTCATATCCTGGAAGGCAGAATCGCATCTTCTGCACCCAAATAACAATAGATAAGAACTTTAACTGTAAAACTCATTACTTTGCAGTACATTATAAAAAGCTCTACAACTTTCATTTGCAGTGTAACATCAGTGTCACATTTTTTTTAAAAGTAATTTCATTAAATTGTACAATCCAATCCATCAATGAAAGGTTAGAGGCACAAGGTAGGTGAAACAAATGTTTGGCAGATTTTTATTTCAAAACAGCTTCTTGGCTTTCCAGAAGCCAGAATTGTTTCAACACCACTGGTTAAAAAGTAATGTAATATTTGCAAATTTGGCAGGTCATTTCAAATTCAAACAATTTTTACTTCAAAAATGAATTTAGACATCACAATTCTAAAAGACAGGACGAAAATGGTCAGAAAGCTCAGAATAAATGCCCATCTCACATTCTTCACAAATGAAACAAGCTACTTTAAAGTAATTACTTTTTGTAGGTTAGTGAAAATGTTAGTCATCCATGATTAAAGCACTTACAGTGAATGCCCTTCTTCTATTATATGGACTGAATGCAGCAGAACTATACAACATTTGTGAGAGAACCATTTCACCAACAAGTCAAACCTTTGAACCCACAATCCAAGAGTATAAAACATGTTCAAGCAGTGTTTTAAAGTGTAAACAGTGAACCAAACCTAACAAGCTGAAGTAAACAGAAGAAAACACCAACGATACTCATTAACGAAAGCGAATCCAACAAATAATGACTTGTGTTGGGTGTCAACATGGAGTCGTTTACGTCTAAAGAGACTGCAGAAGTCGACAAACATAAAAAAGTGCATCAAATATCTGGGGAAATAATCTGCATGTGGTTAATCAATGCTATCTCACAACCAATTTGTACGTATTTTACGAGGTGGCTAATTCGTACGAATTCATACTACCTCACTCATACGATTTTATACAGTTTGTCTAGACCTCAGTGACGGGTAGGTTTAGGGGTGGGGTTAGGTGTAGGTCATTCGTACAAATTCATACGAATTGTGCTACTCGTAAAATATGTGCGATTTAGCAAAAATCGTATGAATTTGTATGAGTGAGGTTGTACGAATTTGTCACCTCGTAAAATATGCAATTTGACGGTTTCACCATTTTAACCTGTTTCTTAATTAAAAATATATTAAAACCTTACTTTGATGGTGTTTTCTCACTTGAGATTTAAAACCAAACCCAACATTTAAGATGCATCCGATACTTTACCTCTACATTTTTATATTTATATACATATATATATTTTTTTACAAAATACATAACACTGATTTCTAATAAATGGAAGTACCTGTAAAAAATTAAATAATTCATTGGATTATACAGGAGAGCAGTCCATGCTCCATGGGGTTAGTGTCTCTGAGTTGGCTGGCTTCACAGTGCATGGCAGCAGTCCTTTCTCAAAGGGGATGGTCCCGAGGCGCTACCCTCCGAGTCCTGAACATCCCTGGGCTTGTGGGTAAAAGGTTTGACACTTCCATTCCACTTCTCCTGTAGGGCGTCACTCCGGGCTGGAGGAGTTTCCCCAGCCGGCTCTGGGGGTCTGGCTGGCTGCGATGAGAGGGGAAGGTAACCCTGGGTCTGAAAAATGTCCTCCTCATCTTCCTGCAGGTGGAGATCCAGAATTTTAGAGCTGCGCAACAGAAAGTCATGGCGGGTCTCCAGTTCAGTGACGCCGTTGCCGCTAAACGTCATTCCGTCATTGTCCAACTTGTTTTCCAGCTGTTGAACCCAGGTGTCTCCCCTGGGAAGCGTGCTTGGTTTAGTTGGGCGGCCTTCTGGGAGTTCATTAAGAGACTTTAAATGACTCTTTTGAAGAGTTTTGGGGGTTGGACCTCTCGAGGGACCTTTGGTGACAGGAATCGGGGGCCGTTCCTTTCGGATTGGGAATCCAGCACCGCTGGCCTCCTCCGGGACCCCGGAGCCCAGCTCAGCCAGGGGGTCAAGCTTATCGGTTTGGTTGAGTGTCTTTAAATTTCTCAGCAGTGCAAACATACTATCTACATCCTTCCAAAAGTTCATCCAGTCATCCAGGTCAGGACTGTAGTTGTGTCTGTGTTCATACAGACTCTCGTTCACGCTGTACAAAACTGCCAGTCCTTGCCAGTCAATGACCTCTGTGAAATTGGGCAGCTTAACCTTTGTGGACGTCCCAGGCTGGCTGTGTTCTGGGAAACGGGAGAGGGGGAAGTGAGAGAAATCAGTAAGGGTTGATGATTGCCGCACAGAAAAGCATTTGCTTTGGAATGAGTCTAAAACATGCAGTTATTCCCGGCCTACTTATGCTGAGGGGTCTTGAATTAATGCCCCACACACCACTGCAGTGCTTTTTTAAGCCTTACACCAAGAGAAAAGCTCTATTCTGAAGCAGTAAAGCAGTGTGAATGCAGATCAAGGCAACGAATGTCCTCCAAACAGACACCCAAAACCAATACATCATAAATAAAGAGTGCGCAGACAGACTTAAAATCTGTGCAATGAGGTTCAAACCAAAATGAAACATCCAACGAGAGACTGAAAAGATGGAAAATCCTGGAACCAAGAAATCAGCAACCCAAAAAAACAAAATATGACGCTGAAAGTGTGGGTGAGAGGTAGAAAATGAAAAACTGCAAAAACAAAAGCGTGTTAAAGGAGGGCGAGAGAATGAAATGAGCATTCCCAGAGCGGGTCAGGCAGTAACTGATGGCCTAGGAGACATGGGCCGCACTGAACCAGAACTGCCACTCAACTCGGGGTCTATGGAGATGTGGTGTGCAGTTTGGAGAACTACTTGAGAGTGGAATGAGAACAGAAATGGGTTCATATGGTCTCAAAGACTCACAGGAATGAAAGGCTTGGCCTCCTCAACTTTGACCATTTTCGATGCTGCTGTTGCCTGGTAAGCAGGTAAGCCAAAAAACAGAGATGTCAAGATAGGCGTGAACGAGAAATATGTACGAAAAAGTCTGAAATATTGATGTTCTGTGGACTGAGAAGTCCCCACTAAATGATGTGTATGAATAGCCTTGGATTTTATGTAAATTATTTGAGTTTAGGAATACATAAAAACAACAAGCAATACATTAGGAGTTAAAATTCTAAAACTTGAGGTTTTAAATACTAATATTCATGTCATTTTTAAATATACTTGAATTGTTAGCTCAACCCAGCATGCAACCACACACTTAGCTCAATGAAACATGGCGTATTAGTGGAAACAAGCTGCCCATGCAGTTATTTCAAAAGCCAATGAGGGATTCAAAAAGTGTGGATACCTGTGTTGATCATAGCTTCCTCCATCTTTACTTCCTGATCAGGAAAATAAAAGCATTTAAAATGTTAAATGTCTATTGTGATTAAAAAACAAACAAACAAATAAAACAATCATATTGCAGTTCTTCATGCATAACCCCCAGCTCCTGAGGAGAGGTATTGTTAGATTAAAGACACAATGAAGGAATGAGGATGTGAAAGATGAGGAAAATCCTCGGATGGTCCTGAAGAAAAAGATGGTAAGTGCAGTGTTAAGAATGGAATGAATGTTATACGATGACATTGTTAACAGTGTTGCATGACTTAAGGTCACAAATAACATGAGAATATGCCAACATGCAGACTAATATGTATTAACAACATGCATCTGTTTTTGTAATATTTTGTACATTAAGTGGCAAATCCTATTTTTATTATCTGTCTTAATTCCTCAATAATCTAGTCATGTATGGATGTGTGTTCACCCCAAATTTTTTTAGTTGTGCCTGAGATATCAAACTTTACCAAATGTTGTTCCAGACCCTTTCTTTCTTCCATTGAAGACAAAAGAAGAAGTTTAACAGAATGTTCATGCTGCTCTTTTCCATTTAATGAAAGTTAATCGTAACTAAAGGCTGTAAACACACAAAAACTACAAGTGGTCCATAAGATGCTAAATTTCAAGTCATCTGAAATCATATTACAGCTTTGTGTGAGAAAAAAAAAAAAAAAGATAAATGTTTGATGATAATCTTCACAATAATGTAATGTATGACTTCATAAGACTTGGTGCTTTTGACATTTGAAAGTCAGTCATACAGATCCGGAATGACATAAGTATGAGTACATGCTGAATTTATTTTTGGGCAAACTATCGCTTTAAGATGATTTTATTACAAACCAAAACCATTGTTTTTGCCTCCGAAACAGGCGCTGACCTCATTATTGATTTAGTTGTTGAAAAGCTATGACAACTTGTATAAATCAAAATATTAAATACAAAATCCTTTATATAACTTTTTTATGATGTCATTATGATGAGTCAGTCTCCCCTCAAAAAAATTATTAACAGTTTTCAGAACAGTGAAAGTCTCAATGGTCCTGGCCACAACAGGTTTTAAATTGCCAAATACCCAATGTTACAGAAACCTCTTCCTTCCCAGTAATGAACAGAAAATAATCCTGCTAGAAAGTGGTTTTTAAACCACAATTACCACCATTTTAAAAAACACTCAGAGATGAATGTGTGTCAATATACAGTATAAGTTTACAAATTTAGATTTTCTAAATTACACAAAGCACATACAACAGCTACAAACATAAAATAAAGCATCTCTTTCGCAGGAGCCATTCATCTAGTCTGGCATTCACTAAGAATGGGAAAAAATAATGCAAAAGTATGAGATGATGTGACTGCTAGGCTGCTGGAATATTACAGTCCCCTGGTGAGGGAATAAAATGAAAAATATAAATGGAAAAAACGAGATGAGCAGACAGTTTAGACCGAAACCAAACTCAGTGACCAATCCATCATCCACAATTAGATATCGTGCCACATGGCATCCCATTTGTGGTTCATCCCATTCATGCATCAGGCCGTGTCAAAGTAATCCATGCTAGACCAAGTTTTGTTAAATATCGACTACTTTCCTCTCAACTTGGACAATGAAGTATTGGCTAAAAAAATAAAATAAGCCAGCGTGTATCACCCTTTATTAAACCATGCCATTTTTTCCATGTGAGCACTTACAGTACAGTACATACCTGCTGAAAAAAAACCCTAAACCAGCCTAAGCTGGTCTGTTGGTTGGTTTTATAAGGGTTTTAGGCACTTCAGATGGTCAGGCTGGGAGACCAGTTGGAGACCAGCTAAACACCAGCTTAGCCAGACCAGTAAACCAGTTAGGCTGGTTTAATCTGGTTTTTCAGCAGAGATGCAACTGAATCTTTCAGATCTGGATGTTGAAAACATCTCAGAAGCAAAAATAAAGGAGTTCTAGCATGTTTCATCCCTCATTTCACACAGAATGGGTGCTGCAGAGACAGGACAGGAGTGTTACCTGCATCTAAGCCTTTTGGCCTCGGGTTGCACTGCTTGTGGCCCTGACAGCTCCTCATTTCCATCAGCTGTAAATGCAGTTGGCTCAAAACGTCCCTCTCCACTGTATAAACTGCGTTGGTTAACTGCAAAACATAATATGCACTTATTGAGTCAGCTATTGTAAGTGCTGTAATTATGGATAATGACTCTTCATGTAAGAGCATGCTATTATCTTACAGTATTTTTTTTAAATTATGGGCTTCTAAGGCTTTTATTTAAAAGTATACTGGAGAGAAACAAGAAAGAAGTGAGGAAGATGGATCAAAATTGAACATAGGGATGCACTACAACACTACTGCTATACCACATCTCGGACTTAGAGCAAATTTTCCAATTAAAATACAACTGAGAGAACATCCTCACCTGATATGGGTCACTGTTAAGATCAAAGTACTCCAGGAAACCAGTGGCAAATTCACAGAAGAGTGTGTTGTGAGTTTCATTTATAGTTCTCAGACACCAGTATGTGTTGTTGTTAGAGCTTGTGCAGGCACAGAAGCCACCCACTATGGAAAGAGAGAAATTTGTCAACGTATTTACTTAAAAAATGATAAAATCAATGCGACTAGCAAAATCAATGACCAATTCCTTACAGTTCCAGAAGGGGGCGGTCTGCCAGTGGTCATTATTATGCGTGAAGCAGGTGAGGCCAGGAAGACTGCAGTCATCACCCTTCCTTTGCCTCTTCCTCTCCTTCCTCTCTTTCTTCCTGCGGCGGATCTCGTAGAGTTGAGTCTTGCTGTCCACTTCCTGCATGGCCTCTCTGGTGGCATAAATAAATGAGACATTAGAGCTAGAGCGAAAGGGAACTCCATCCCAGGTGAATTACACAATGATGGGGGGAGGCAAACCAGCCAGCTCTGCACATAGATGGGGTCAGAGGTCATGAGAAAGTGGAAGGATTGGGTACACACCACCTCCCCTAAAAACCACAAGGCTCTTGTCCTATTTTCAGACCAGGTTGTTTCATAATTTCACAAAGTGACTTTGTGGTTGTAATGATGTGCTTGCACTTCAAAATGAGTTTTTACGTTTATGTTTATGGGTAGAGATGCTTATGAAAGAGCTCTTAATTTAATGACCCCATCAGAACCGTGACCCATGGACTGAAAATGTACTGATTAACTAATCGACAACATGTAGCCTACATATGCATGCATGCAACAATTCACATTTAACAGGATGAAATAAGAACTGTTGGATTCAATGACACTTCAACATTTCAACCAGATTGACTGAATTAAACAATTCACAAGTCCATTCATTATTTCACAATTCACATACAAAATTATTTGATTGAGTGGCAGCATTATCAATGTGAATCGTACCACACGGTCAACAAAGTGTGTTAGAGACGCTCTACATGGATTGGGACATAAATCTAACACACTTTATCTCAACAATAACTACAGACGACAGACAAACTGACGAGGCACGGACACATGTACACACACACGAGAAGCACTCACTTAAAGGGATGGAGATGGTCATTCCTATTCTTCAATCTTTCGGGTTTGTTTTTCTGCTGTCTCTCTTTGCTAAAGTAGCTGGTTGTAATAAGGAGAGAACAGCACTAAATTCAATGAGTCCAGCTGGAATTTCTAAAAAAAGGCCTTGAACAAACTCAGTTTGATTTGCAAAATACTGCTGTTTTGATTTAAAACGATTAATTTATTTAATCAGGATTGAGAAATTCAGTGTGTTATTCATGACAATATCTAACCTATTATTACACTACCATTCAAAAGTTTTAATTGGTTGGTAAGATTAAAAGAAAAAGAAAAATCCTCTTATGCTCACCAAAGCTATATTTATTTGATCCAAAATACTATTTAAAGTAACTATTTTTTTCATTTGAATATATTTTAAAATGTGATTTATTCCTGTGATGACAAACCTTCAGTGTCACATGATCCTTCAGAAATCATTCTAACATCGTCGTTTTGTGCTTAAACATTTCGTATGATCAATGTTGAAAACAGTTGTGTTGCTTAATATTTTTGGGGAAACTGATGCAATATTTTTATATTTTGTTATAATGTAAAATCAGTACTGTTGATCAGTTAATTGCACCAATGCTTAATAAAAGTATTTTAAAAATCTTACTGACCCCAAACTTTTGAATAGTAGTGTATATAGAGGAGTAAAATAAAACAAGAGAGATGAGCAGTAGAACGATGAAAAATCATGTTTGCATAGTCTGCTCAGATTTGCCTCAAACTGATCCAGTTCACATGACATGAATTGCCTAACAAAGATAAATGTCAACTGACCTCTTCTTTCCACAGTCACACTCATCGGGTCTCCTCCTCTTTAAATGGCCTCTAACCTCACGCAGTTTCTTCATTTTATCCTGGAGAAGTTCAATCTACGGGACAAGTGTATAAAATGAGCACCATGTGGTTTAAACAATTGTAATATTAAAGATAATACAGGACAGTGGGCCTCACCTCTTGGTCCACAAAGTTCTTGTGGTCTTTCCACGCTCTGGAGGACTGGTAAATCTCTCTTTCACAGTGCACAGTGTCATTCATTAATATGAAACACCTGTGATTCCAAGGTAAAATGAACAACAAATGAGCAAAACACACTTTAAATAGTCTAAACTACAAAATTATTGAACTCAGTTTATGTTTAGAGGTGACCAAAGGCTTGGAGTTCTTACTTATGTGTGACTTTAAGAGAATTGGGGTATCCCACAGCATTAGTGTCATCCGACTGCATCTCCTCCGATCCGTCATCGGACTCCAACCCAAAGTCCGAATTAAAACCTCCCTCAGGCTCATGGTGCCGTTTGCTGATTTGTCGAGGCTCAAGGGGGGTTTTGTCATCAGCCTGCAGGTCCACATCGTAGATTTCACCCTCAAACTCCACTGACAGGGATCTGGCCGTCCGTGTGTGAACAAAGCGGGGTCTGAAGCCTGAGGGAAGACATCAGAGTCAGCTACACATACTTAAATATTTATATGTCATAGTTAAATATTTATATACATATTGCTAGAGCTCATTAAATTTCGTCTAATATATTTTAAAAATATGCCACTTCAGCTCATCACCAATAGATGGCACCAAAAATATGACCGAGTTCTCTCACAATCATGGGAGTGCGAAGAACAATTAATTAGAAGTAATTAAATAACATTTTCAGCAGTATAACAGCTAGTTTCATAGCAATAGTTTTATACTATTTGTAAATTGTCACATGGTACTGCATGTACAGCCTTACCCCCTAATGTATGATTCATGATGATTATGATTTTTTTTTTTTTTATGTTAAATGATGCTGGCCAACACCAGGCTTTTGACTTAGCTTTATTAATAATTGTGCATGTCTAGTTTTATTAATTGCATTTATTTAGCATAAAGTTAAATTCTGTCAGCTTAAATGAGGTGTTGAGGAAAAACCTTACTGTTGAGGGAAAAATAATGAAACTATCATTTAAATAATGCATGTTGTAATAAGGCAATATTAATATTAATAATGCAATATTAACATGCAGCAACAATACAGTTTCTACAAAATAAATAAATACATATTTATTAAGCAGCACAACTGCTTTCAACACTGATAAGAATAAGAAATGTTTCTTTAGCATCAAATCAGCAAAGTATTCTGAAGGATCATGTGACACTGAAAACTGGTAATGACTGCTTAAATTTCAGAAAAATTACATTTTAAATTATATTAAAATAGAAAATAGTTATTTTAAATTGTAATATTATTCATAATATTACTGTTTGTATTTTCTTTTTTAAATCAAATTTTAAATCAAAGCATTTAAAACATTTAACACCAAAAAAAAAAAAAAAAGAAGCCCAAATTACCCTTGGTAAATAGCTCTGTATGTAGTTTTAGGGTAGCTAACTAGTTTAACTAAATTATGAGAAGTTTGTAGCTTGGGAAGACAACATTTCGATGTCAGTGCTTTAGTAGTGAAGAGTTTGATTCTTCCCAGTGACTCAAAACTTTTCAGTCTCTTCACTCTATTGATTTGCTAATTGACCGTTCCTAGGCTGCATCATTAAACCAGTAGGTGGCGACAAGTGAGTGACTTTCAGTCCAAGTCTAAAAGGTCCAGTGTTTGTCTATACAGTCTTGAACATAGTGCATATACTTACGTGGATTACTGCTCTGGGCAAACTGTCTCTGTGCCCGCCGTGCTGCCTTGGCCCCTTTGTAAGGCCGATCTCCACAGTGGCAGTCTTTCTCGCGGCTGTCGTAGCTTCTAGAGCGCAGACTCCTCGTCCTCTTCTTAGATCCTTCCTTCAGAGAGCCCTTACACTTCTGCAAACGCCACTTACCGCTGACCTCCTCCATACAGTGCCATTTCTGTAACAAAAAGGGAAGGAATTCAGCTTGTGGGCAGACATTTTTGTCTGGCTAACCACTTATTGTGCAAGAGCCGCCTCATTTGCATAACCACAGCTGTTTTTCTGAATGAAATTAATCTTCTGTCTGTGAATAGCTAGCTTAGCGGTCAAACATCTGCATCTGTGGAGTAATCCCATTAATTCACAATCACACAGCACAAGAGCCACCTCGCAATTCTTTCCCATAAAAAAGCAATTTAGACAATCTCCTAATTTCGCAGAGCTGTTTGCTTTGCAAACTGACCACAGCTCAGACATGTGCTCACAACTATGGGAAACCATATCCAAACAATGGCCACAACCCTGTTCTGATTTCCTGTGAAGCTCTGGAGTCCCGTCATTGAGTTTATGTATCTGCGGGTGATGCTGTTTGCAGCGAGGATGTTTGTTTGAAGGGCGGAAAACCAAAAAGGAGTTCGCCAAAGCTTGCTTGAGCACTTTCACTCATTTAGTTCCTCCAGAGAGTGTAGCCAAATGCACTAAAACACGTTGAGCATTTCTTGTACCTCACACCCCGCCCCCCCCCACAGAATAGCCAGACGTCAAATAGACATAAGCAAACAGTGCCACAGCCAACTATGTGAAGCCTCACTACTTGAATGACGGACTCAGACTCAGGAAGAAACCGGCATAAACTTTCACACAGACTCAATCAAACACACTGCCCTCATTGACCTCACTGCAGGCAGTAGGACTGTGTTAATTCAGTCTTTGCTAGGCTTTTTCAACACATTCCTACTAGTCAAAGTAAAAGAAAGAGTATATTGGAAAAACAGATACTGACACTCTATTCAAGCTAAGACTTGAGCTGGAAGTTTTGTCTGTGCTCAACAATTAAACCATGACAGTTTTCCAAAAGAGTGCATTTCACAGGAAAACGATGTCAGTAGCAAATGCTACCGTACTGATTGGAAAAATCCAGTCATCGGGTCAGAAAGTTTGTTTAATATTTTTAAAAGAAGTCTCTGATGCTCACCAAAGCTGCATTTACTTGATCAAAAATATAGTAAAATAGTATTAAAGTTAAATATTATTACAATTTAAAATAGCTGTTTGTTTTCAAATTGAATATATTTTAAAATGTAATTTACTCCTGTTGTAAAAAAACGGAATTTTCAGCAGCCATTATTCCAGTCAGTGTCACATAATTCACAGGAGATTCAGAAAATAATTCTATATATAACCATTCTGTACACAATTTTTTGACCTCTGCATTTGGAGCACATTTAAATTAAAGGGAGAGTTCACCTGCAATACTTTATTGCCTCCCCCCATCATTTTTTGCACACAAAAAATATTCTCGTAGCTTCATAACATTAAGTTTGAACCACTGATGTCACATGGACTATTTTAACAATGTCCTTACATCCTTTCTGGGCCTTGAACGTGTCAGTTGCATTGTTGTCTATGCAGGGTCAGAAAGCTTTCGGATTTCTTCAAAAATATCTTAATTTATGTTGCGAAGACGAACGAAGGTCTTTCAGGTTTGGAACAACATGAGGGTGAATAATTACTGACAGAATTTTCATTTTAGGTTGAACTATCCCTTTAATGATGCATTTAAACTATAGGACAAGGGACTTTTGTTAAGAAAGCAAATGGCATCAACTGTTTTCATGTTGAATTTAACAAAGAACTCAGGTCTATTCCTAAAAATATGTTAGGACCTTTCTCTGAAACTACTTCAGCTTTGTTCTGGCAGGTGACTGGACTAAAGAAGACTGAAGCCCATGTGCTATTCCGACAACTTTTCTGCATTCAATCAAATTTCCAGACAAAGTGTTGCAGGCAAACACTTAACTTGACCATAAAAAGAATCTGGTTTGCATTACTACAGTCCTTGAAATACTGTCTGCATTTACGCTACCTGAAATTGTACCAATTTGTAATGTTCAGCTCTCTCTGATTCATTGCCATGCCACAGAAGGTCTGGTGGAGCAGGCACACACTGTGCTGATGAAAGAAAACAGTGACCAATCTCCAATTATACTTAGTTTTTTTGTAAATATCGGTTTCAATTACAGTGGCACCACTCATAAGACTCCGTCTGTGAGCCGCACACTCCAATCTCCGGTTTCGTGTTGAAGGTGCAAATGAATGTATTCAATCATCATTTAAGGTTGGGACAAAGAGCATTTTTTAGTGCATAAACACCCTGGTTCAAGCCCATAGTAAGGTAAACAAGGCCCAGGTTGAGACTATTTGAATGTTTCAGAGCAAACATTGTGCACATGTGTGCAAATTCATAATATATATAGACAGTCGGTGACAAAAAGAGTAATGCATGTGTGTGAGTGTTTGAGTTTATACCTGTCCTGGTTGTTCGCAGGGCGTCTGATACTCTGCCTGCTGACACACCTCCTTCACCTTCTTGTATTTGGGTAAGCTGTTAGAGTGTTGTGTGTTCAAGTTGCCTCCTGACTCATCTTTCTTGCGCAGGATTTTGCTGGAATGACAAATGTGCTTTGGTGAGTTGCTAGGCCACGTTTTAAAGTTGGCAGCCTCACTGAAGTTTCGGAAGCATAGCCGTCCCACCCAGGTCAGCATCTCATAACTAATGTGTGGAGAGCATTATAGCTTTCACAGCACACAAAAACAATGTGACCCAGATCCTCCATGATATATCTGTCCTCTGGAGAAATTTGTCCTAGTTATTTAGTTGTAGTTAGTTATATTAGATTGCATTTAAGACATTTTTTGATGTTTGTTAAAGGAATAGTTCGCTCAAAAATGAAAATGTGCTCAATTTACTCAACCTCAGGCCATCTAAGATGTGGTTTGTTTCTTCGTCAGAACAAATTTGGAGAAATGTAACATTTAATCACTTGCTCACCAATGGATCCTCTACAGTGAATGGGTGCCGCCAGAATGAGTCCAAACAGCTCATAAAAATGTCACACCAATTTACAAGTAATCCACATGACTCCAATCTATCAATTAACATCTTGATGTGAAAAGCAGTATTTTTTTTTTAACTGTTTTTGCTTGCAAACACTGCTTGATCTGTGCATATTCCTCTCCTGATTCAGATGAGATGACCCTTTAAGAGAGAAAGTTTATATGGAAAAAGTAATAATATTATATGGAAAATGTATTCATATTTTAGCCAGAAGCAACAGTTTGAAGTTAAAAACGTCTTAATGATGGGATTTATTACAAACATGTAGCTTGATGATTGATTTTTTTTTTTTATCAGCTGTTTGGACTCATTCTGACGGCACCCATTCACCGCAGTGGATCCACTGATGAACAAGTGATGTAATGCTAAATTTCTACAGCACAGTCTACATCTTGGATAGCCTGAGGGTGAGTACATTTCCACAGATTGTCACAAGAATTATTCCTTTAAACCCAGCCAATCCATAAAAACAAATCATAAAAATTAGAATTAGGATTCTGTCGACTGTGAGAACCCAAAAATCTAGTGATTCCGGTTGCCTAGCCAAGATATGAACACAGTCAATCAAAAATAATGAATTAAAGTATTTTATGAAATTCAATAATACATATTTAATTGTTCATGCTCATTTAGCCTATTTTTACATTTAAAAACGAGCTTCACCATCATCTAACACATTTAAAACTTTTCATTTTTTAAAATATAAAGAGCTGGAACGCCATTACAGATCATTCCGGTCCAAATTAACCTCCGCCTGTAAGGGAAATGAAGTGTTCTGCATGATTTCACCACAGCTGATTAATGAAGTAGTTGCTAATCTGACTTCTCACAAAATGGGAGCTGTCGTAACCGTGCAAAACAGGTTGAATTAATGGCATTTTGGTATAAACACGCCTCGAGTCCGCGGTCTGGCTTTATACACAACAGTTACTGAGTCATGGAAGCAACAGCCGGCACTGATCAACGATGTGCTTTATGATTGCGCCATTCCTGAAAAACCTTTTCACTTAGCCTTAAGCAGAAACAAAGCACGGGCTGACTGTGGGAGCGGCAATATGCCATTATGCACATACGCAGACTGACAGCTCCCTGCGAGTGACACGAGGAATGTTAGACCGTGGTTGTGCCCACGGCCACATATACAATATATAGAGATCGGCGCAAGTTAAATAGGATAACCTCAATACCATACCCACATTCCTCACATCAGTCACAGAAATCAAAAGAAAACACTACGCACACGTATCAAGTTTGAGTCTGATACCACAGGTAATATCATACATTTCCCCTGGGGAAGGATTTTTTCTGTCGTGAGTGTCCTAGGTTACTGAAACATATCCGATAATGAGAGTCTAAAGCTGTCATCTGAATAGCTGAACTCCTGAGAACATATTTGAAGAATATTCGAAGAATGTCTGATCTTACCGTGATGCTGTAGTGATTGGTCATTTGGATAAATAAGAATATTTGTGTGATATTTTCCCTTGAACTTGAACCGACTTCTTCCGAAGTCAAGGAAGAAGGATGTTTGTGCAATGGAATCCTAAAATCATAACATGATCTTATCTTTTGGCGATTTTACAGTGAAATCCTGGAATGGTTTGAATTGCATGCGGTGAGCCTCCCGTACAAAATAAATCAATTCAAATTTATTTCGCACATTTTGCAGTATGATTGAGAAGAGAGGGGATAATGTTTGCCTTACCCCCGCTCCACGAGGAATGTGTCCCTCCAGACTTTGGGTTTCCGGTTGGGTTTGAATCTGCAATACGAAAACACAAAGATTTTATTTCTCTCAGTCTTTGTGTCATTTGCATACCATAAGCAGATGTTTAGCTTGGCCAGAATTATGACACCTTAATCTGCTCAACAACTCCTGCCATCATGAGTGGCAGCGACCCCAGAGCACTTCCAGCATTCTTTACCTACCAGAAACCCCTTATAAATGAACTCCAAATGTTCACAAACCATTAAACTCAGCTTAATTGAATTAAAAGCAATAAACAGATACTCCACAACCATTTATTACACTGGGAATGTGTTCATGGAGGTGATTTAGCTCACCGATTCCCAGTCTTTTCCTGCTCCAGAAGCTTCAGGATAGATTTGCCGTCCATATCAGGTGGAGTGTCCAGACCAGCTATGTCCAGGATTGTGGGTGCGAGATCAATGTTTAGCACAAGATGGTTGCTCCTGTGAGGGAATACAAAAAATTATGTATGTTATGTTATATATGTCATGTTATGTTACATTCTATATTGATAAAAACTAATATGCATATCTCAAATGCATATATTAATTTATACATTGTTTTAATATTTAATAAAAAGTATTTAAAGAAATGGTGTATGAAATGTGTATTATAATGCATGATAGTGCTAATAATATTGTGTATATATTGTGCATACACGTACAGTAAATTTATATATTTTAATATATAAATTAATATAAATATATAAAATAGAAATATACATCATTTTTCTGATTAAGTTAGAAAAATATATAAATTTACATATAAATATATCATTTAATAGATATCATCATTTTTGAATGTGTATAATTTAATAAATTTGTATGTTCTTATATTGTGCATACACATACAGTAAATTTAAATATTTTAATATATAAATAAATATACATATATAAAAATTAAATATATACATCAATAAATAATTGTATATAAATACATTTTCAAAAGTGTGAAAAATTATATATACACACATTTAAATATAAATATATCATTTACTATATATTATAATTGTAAATGTGTACAATTTCATACAAGTTTATTTACATAGAGTAGTTAATAAAAAACATTTATATATATATAAATTAATATAAATATATAAAACAAATATATAAATTAATAT
>NW_015539926.1:205947-234074 GCF_001515605.1 Sinocyclocheilus anshuiensis
TTACAAAGTGCATTATGATCTAATATAATGCTAATAAATAAAAATGATCATTTCTAAATATATTTAAAATATATTACATTACAATCTTTAAATAATTAATTTAATACATTTAATATAATTAATATTAATTTGATAAATATTTCCATGCATTATTTATTTCTATTTTTTAATTTAATAAATAAAAATGATAATTAAAAAATATATTATAATTGTTAAAATCATTAATTTAATATAATTAATATATTAATTTAATAAATAATTGAATACATATTTGTATATATTATTTATTACATTTTTCTTCATTTATTTTTTTAAATTACCACCGTATTCAATTTTAATATAGAAATATAAATAAATTGTGGAAAGAAATTATATCATGCAAAATGTGCATTTCAAATACAAGTTGATTTTACCTTGCGCCTGGTTCCACATTAGGACCTCTGACAAAAAACGGCACTCTGATGTCAAAATCATAGGGCATAGACTTCCCCTTGACCAGGCCAAACTGGCCAATGTGGTAACCATGATCAGCTGTGTAAATGATATATGTATTCTCCAGCTCCCCGGTGTCCACCAGGACATTATATATCTGTAAAGTAAACACACATTTCCTTTCCGTTTATGTACAAAGTCGGTTAAATATCCAGAATTTGGAGCAAGAAAGTCTAAACTGCTGACCTTTTCCACAGAGTCATCTACAGACATCAGCGTCTGGAGCCTCTTCCTGTGCAGGTAGTTGGTGAACTCCATGTGAATCGGCTTCATCGGGCCGGTGTACTGCATGATCCAGTGCTTATCCATGTTTGGTGCGTAGTTATAGCTGGGAGTTCTGCGTGAATAAGCACAACATGCTACTGTGAGGAAAACATGCACCTGTCTGCCATTTCACAAGCACTTGCGGTTGTTGGAGTTGCCTGTTGTATAACATACTTGACAAGCATCAATAACAGCAGTCGCCCTCCCCCTCCACGGAAACGTACTAATTCTCCTCGCTAGGTGTTTTTCTTGGGCTCGCTCTCCATCTCTCCTCACACCATGCCGAGAGTCTCAGGGTTTCTTGGCAGCATTTAATCGTTTGAGGGTTGGCACATGCATAAGAAAAATAATAGCTTCCCCAGCCTTCGGGCCCAAAATAAAGTTTGTAATAAGTCCAGCAACGACAGGGCTATAGCTCATTTGCATTTGAAGTGGAGAATAAAAAG
Organism: Sinocyclocheilus anshuiensis; assembly: GCF_001515605.1. Classification (NCBI taxonomy): domain Eukaryota; kingdom Metazoa; phylum Chordata; class Actinopteri; order Cypriniformes; family Cyprinidae; genus Sinocyclocheilus; species Sinocyclocheilus anshuiensis. The sequence goes on from NW_015539926.1 coordinate 207,150, forward strand.
CTGGGTAAACACGAGGCCACGGACTTGTTGTGGAGCTAAGGCTACGGAGATGGCCACCTGTTGACTGCAGTTGGCCTCTCTCCACAGCTGAAAGACATGGCCTTCCTTCGCTTTCCAGACCAGACTCTTGTGCCTAGTGTCATAATGAATGATGGCCACAGGAAAGCTCCTTTCTGTCTGAGTGGACGGCTTCTGCCCTCTCCTCCTCAGTCCGCCTTTGTCCGCTCGCTGAACTCTTCACCCAGCTAGTGAGGCACACTAATATACCACACAAAGAAACCTGTCTCTTCGCATAGGTGGAGCAAATTTGGAATTTGGAGGTCCAAGGATGGAACTAGTCCAGATTCGACACCTGTCACAAAGCAGGGTGGAGAACGTTTGTCTTTGAGAACACATGCGTGTAGTTTTTGCTATAGCACAGGAAACATCACGCATTTCAGAAATCCCCCTCAATACGCTTTCATTCTATGTGATAATAAAATGTTACTGGGGGGGAAAAGACATACTTTGCCCGTCAAATTTATTGCATGGCAATGCAGATTTTATGCATTCGAGATTATTGGTATCAATTACCACATTAAAAAGCTCACAGGCTTACGCAATGCTTTTCTTCCAGACTGGCAAGAAAATCATCTGTGGCTTTATTTAACTTTTACATAATGACTCTAGCAGAGCCACCTAGTATGATTTCCTATTATGCAATTTAATTATAAAGACAGACAAAGTGTAGTCTATTAAAATAATAATTAAAAAAAGTAAAAAAACAAACAAAAACAAATTAAATTACTATTATTTTACTTCTATAATATATTATTCTAATATATTTATATTACTAAATATAAAAAACTAATACAGTCAAAGTATAGTCTATAAAAATAAATAATAAAATATAATTACATTTATTAATTTAGATATTTTACTTAATATTTACATTTAGATATTTTACATAAGTAAAATATAAATAAATAGGTAAAATATAAATACAAGTAAACAAATGCTTATTTAAAAATGTATGTATATATTATAACTATAGTAAAATATATATGTAAAACAAATACACAAAATAAACTTGTAAAATATAAAATACAGTATAAATAAAAAAAATATATATAAATTAATAAAGAAAGAAAAAGAAAAGAAAGAAAGACATAAGTAAAATATAAAAAAATTAAATAAGTAAAATGTAAAGTTAAATAAATAAAAGTAAATAAATCCTGAATTAAAACATGTATTTATATATTATAACTTTAGTAAAACATACATGTAAAACAAATACACAAAATAAACTTGAAAAATATAACTAAAATACATAAGTAAATAAACGTATAAAACATTTCTAAATTTAGAAAGAGAGAAAGAGAAAGAGAGAGAGAAAGAGAGAAAGAGAGAAAGAGAGAAAGAGAGAAAAAGAAGAGAAAGAAGAGAAAGTTCTTGAAGCTATTTTTTTCTTCAGTTTTTCTGTATTTACCTCTCTATATTTGGTGGAGCACCTTATTTGTGTTTTTTGGATATGTGTGCTTTTGTTCATTTTTATGCTGATGATAAATAAAGCCCAAAAAGTGTCTGAAACCCTGCTGCATCGCTCCAGAGTGCAACCTGCGCCTGCCATCTGTTTCCCTGTTCATTTGGCACAACTTGCCAGGCAACCCTTTCGGCACCAGAGCGACTTGCCAGCCGATGTGAACCTTGGGGTATCCAAGTGTGATCCATTCAGAGCCCATGCACTTAAAAAGATATTAATAACACAAAAGGGTCTTCTAAGACAATGCATTCCCCAAACCTACATACTGAAAGGCATGATTGATATGAGAAGAGCCAGAATGTTGTGTAGGAAGACAGGCTGAAAGAAATGGACAGGCCCGAGGGACAAAAGTGCGATGTCGCCCTGACCAGGATCCTGACATGCCTGGGATGTTAAGGACTTGGAGATGGATGGCCTGTTGCCACAGCGCTGTTTGTGGAATAGGAACCTAGCCACGATACTGATGATAGTGCAGTGAACCCATCAAGGTCTTGGCTCTGGAGTGAGAACCATAAAAATCTCATCCCCATCATCTTACTTGGCATGTGCCAGAACTTTACTTGGATGATAAATCACTTCACGTCGAGTGTGAAGTGCATTTCAGTGCACTGTCATCTCTTAAGAGTCTAATTTTAATGGCATATCCAAATATATGAGGCCACAAAAATTCCTAAAGCTACAAGCTTATATTTACCTGCAAGCCAAATTATAATGGTTTACAATTTATAGGAAAATGATCTGCTTGGAATGCTACTGTTCTACTAAAAAATGTGTCCCTTGGAATATCCTATTATAAATAAATACAGAACAATAAAAATATCTAGACTCAACAATTCGAACGCCAGTGTCTATTCCAGCAGGGCTTGGCTCTCGGACAGGATAGACTGGGTTCAGTGGAGTTCATCATTGTCGCTCTAGCAGAGTGTAACTGAATGTTCTGGGAGTCACTCACATGTGCTGGGAAGCGTTTGGGAAGAGCTCGGAGAACTGGGGAGCTGAATCCTCCGGGCCATGAGGTGCTGCATGACTGATCACCATCATCACCGGCCGATGCGGGTACATGCGCTTGGACATTCGGAAGTAGTTGATGCTGTCGTTGGTAATCAAATCAGTGAAGTAGTCCTGGAACGGGAAGAAAAAAAAATCATGCATAAATAAAGTGAATGCTCTCCACATGGATATACTTTCTTTCACAGCTTGAACAAATAAAGCAAGGGTCAATGACATGATTTTTTTTGGTCCAGAGCTATTTATTTATATTTTGGAATTTATTTGAATTATTTTATATTCATTTGTATTTTTTTGTTGTTGAATTTTTAAAATTAGTTTATAAATCTTTTTAAAACAATTTAAAAATGTGAATTAATTATTTATAAACATTTAAATTGCAATTCATACATTTTGACTTAAATACACTGATTCTTTGATAAGTATGCTTTTAATTTCTAAATTAAAATTACATTTGATATTTTGGGGGCGGGCATAAAGTCAGGTCAAGACTAAATAACTGTCCGGATTTCTTAAATGGAAAAAAAAAAAAAAAGCCTCATTAAAAGAAAAAAAAAATCTTGGGAAAAAAAACAAGCAAACAAAAAACAACAAGAACAACAACAACAAGAACAACAACAACAAGAACAACAACAACAACACAAAACAAAACAAAACAAAAAAACAAGTGGTTTGACAATCTTGTTATTTCTTGGAAATATTTTAACAAAATTGCCTCACAGCTTCAGCTTAATATATATATATATATATATATATATGAAACTGACATTACCCTCAACAATAGAACTAATGACATGATGCTCACAAGTACTAAGCACAACAAGGGTGTTGACGGCTTCACTCAATGTTAACAGGGTCTTGGCCTCCATGAGTCTGGTGTTATGACAACACTGAAGTCTCAATCTTACTGCTATGACTATGAGGCAGCAGCAGGAATGTGCACAAGGGCTTGTGGGTAAAAATCACATGATGCTGAAGCTGTAAGCCCTTTGATGGCACTGCTCCTGGTCTGGGCTGGTTGTGGGAAAGTCTCCGCACCCCTCTCTACCCTCCCCATCGCTAAAACATGCAGCTACCAGCTTCTGTGGGAGTGAAAGTCTTGTGGAAGTTATTGTTTAGAGACGTGCTCAGTCGACCTTGTTCCTCTGCATTACAGCAAAACATATCCATGTCATGTCAGGGTCTCTGTTGTACAACTAATTGAACTAGCATGTTTGTTTATATTGGAAAACTATACTGTATCATCTTGAATGTTTCAGTAGCTATTTATTTAGATTTTATCTTTAGAATTTAACTTGTACGCAAAACTGGAATAACGCATAAAACATTTGCGAATAAAGCACCGTTTCCATCCAACGAGTCAAAGAGAACAAAATCGTCACTTCCTGATACACTGGCACTAAATATCTCTAAGAAAACTAGGAGAAGCCACTGAATATAATAATTTTCATATTTAATAAATTACTTGCGCTTCAGAGAGAGCAGACGTAACACAATAAATGCGGTCATTGCTTTTAGAGGTGGATGCCTGATGTTTGGGAACGCAGTCATGTAAGACAGTAATTATACAGAAGTACTTTGATCACAGACTTTCCTCAGGCATTTCAGAATGACCATAACAACATATAGATGCTGTGAACGAGATCGGTCCGCTGGTTAGTCAATTTATCCCGTCTCATAGCGCAGTCACATAGTGGAATTTATTCGGTAAATGTGTTTCCATCGTAGTTTATGCACATTTTTTTCTATCGGATAAAAAAAAAAAAAAAGTTTATCCTACTCAGTTGTGCGCATATTTTTTTTTTCTCCGATAAACCAAAATGTGCATAAAATAGGTGGATGGAAGCATAGCTAGTGAAATAGAATCTGAATGTACCTAACATAACTAATGCATTAAAGATCTTGGACTGAACGAAGGCACAAGCTGTGCCTTTGCAACACATTTTTATTGATTTACTTGTTGACTAAACAGGACTAAAAGGCTACAGCTAATCTGAAACGTGTGACATTCTTCACCAATGAGAATCATTTTTGGTGCAAAAGTTGGGGCAACATTTCTGGCCAAGATGTTCTTCTAAATCTTAATAGCTCTGCCTACCTATTGATTCCTTAAATCTTAATTTAAACAGGAATATAAGTGTTCCTAACTAAGGGTTTCCAGGAACCACTTGAACACTAGCCACAATTTCTGCAAACCTCATGGAGAAACATTCAGCCTCGTGTGCCTCTCCACTTGTGGATTAACACCTTCATCAAATTCAAAAAGCAGGTTATTGACATCCAAGTAACAGTCCAAATATGTATTTGTTCATCACTTAGACTGCCTCCAATCCAATTTATGAGATGGTCCTCACTGCAGAACACAAGATCCAGTGGGCGTGGTTGGATCCAGATCCAACTCCTCCCACCTTACATATACCTAAACCTACCCGTCTCCACCCCCTGATCCCTAAACCCACCCATCTCCACCTCTAAACCTACCATCTCCACCCCCTAGATGTGGATACACCACGCCCCCTGGATCTTGTGTTCTGCAGTGAGAGGCTACTGCAATTTATGCCCAAACCATGAAACCTCAGCACAAATTCCACATTCCCCAAAAATATGCTACCTGAGAGAGACTCCAAAAGCTTGTTTTGACAGCAGCTCCAAAACACTCTAGAGATGGAAGGTGGCCATGTCAAATTAAACTCTTTAAACTTTGATTTGATAACTTTGCTCATATTGAAGGTCTTGCACAAGGATGGCAATATTCACCATCACTTCACATCTAGTCATACAATACACTGTGTAAACCATGACTATGTAGCTATCATATTGGGTAAAAATGTAGATTTCTCGATTTTAATCGATTGTCATTTTACGAAATTAAATAGATTCTTAAATCCCAAGAATCAATTAGTCTAGCCTGTTTTCAGTTAATGAATGGAACATTGTATAACGCTTTTCCCATCCAATAAATCGCAATAAGCTCTGTGCTTTGATACTTTTGATATGAAACCAAGTCTCAGGTTTCAAATTCTGTCCATTTAATTGCAGTATTCAAACAATAAATGCCGTTTTGGCGCTGTTTAATGTAGAGTTACAGATCAATGTAGTGCCTCAGTTCAAGAGAAGCGGCAGAGCGAAATGCACGTGAATGATAATCTCCTCCGCTTTAATACCAGTTTCAGCATGAAATAAACGAATAAACATCAGAAGGCATGTTAAAAGGAGTACAGCTACGAAATCCGTATCCTGTCTCATGCAATCGCTAAATCAGTGTTTCAACCGCGAAAAGACGTCAATATAAGCTTGTAAACAATCAAATAAACATAAGGGTTAGCACTACACACAGTATCAGTCTAAGATGTGGAGACACTGTATTGCTGTATTTTTGTAACATGTTTTTTTTCCTCCTCTGTGTGTATTAATTTGGTATGGGTTGTATATGCTATCTGGTTGATTTTAAATTTGGACCTCGTTTAAAAGTTTGACAATGAATGTCACCGTAACCATACATTTACCTACAATTACCATTTACCATAAACTCGTTAGTCAGCTAGAAAAAATTACTTTATGTTTGAATAAATCCATGTATAACAAAAGTTTTTTATGACAGCAACCATTTAAATGTTCATATTTAAAAAAAAAAAATGAACTGGAGTAGAAATAGGCCTATAATTATGTAATTGTAACTTTATTATTATAAAAAAAAAAAAAAAAACTTCAGAGTGTAATTTAAGCATTTGTATACAAATTAGTTAATTTTAACCTTCAACATTATAGTAATGTAATACCAACTGACTCGTGTATATTTTACAGCATTAATTTGGCATGTACTGTACCTGATATACATCCAAAATAATAGATATTGCATCAAAAGCTTGTGAATTTGGTGTACTATTTATACACAAAAATGTGTACTATTTATACGTGCATGATACGCAATTGGTAGGTTTAGGGGTGTGAGGTAGGTACGTATTATATGTACGCTAAAATGTGTATTATATGCACACCAAACACGTGCATATTGTATGCATGCCAAAGTCAGTTTCTGCGTATTAATAGTATGTAAAAAAAAAAAAATAATAAATAAAAAAAAAAATAATATATATATATATTAAAAATTGTGCTATTGATACACATTTTTATGAGACTGGGCTCAATTTTGTGCTAAAATGTTGACAATTAAAAAATATGTAAAATTACATAATATTTACTGCAGAAACACTAGTAGAAGTATACCAGTCTGAACATAGTCCAAATGTCCAACCTGTCAAATCAGCAGAACAGAACATAGTTGTTTCCAAAAGGAACTTTGCCCCAAGGACAATGTCTCTTTTTTTTTTTACCAAATTTTATTCAGTGTAACCACCTGATGATACACAAGACACCGACGTAACTAACTCCCCATGCCTCCTTTAATCTAACCACATTCCATGTGGAGTCAACCGACCCAAATTTTATATGTAATTAGAGGCCTGAAATTAGTCGCGAACAGACCATACAATTGAACATACACTGAAAATTGAGTTTTAAAAAAAGCCCTTGGCATGGTGACAGGGTTGTGAATTTATGTGGCCAAGCGCACTTACCTTTGCATAATCCGCGCCGTGCTTCTCCTTGTTCCCATTCCGACAGACGGTGTAATTATAAAAACGGGAATTTTTGATCAGCCCCACCCATTCGCGCCACCCAGGTGGGATGTAGCTGCCGTTGTACTCATTGAGGTACTTCCCAAAGAAAGCTGTGGGACAAAATAAAGAAAAACAAACTTGAATCCGTGTTCAGTGAGGTAGACACAAAGACTAAAATTATCATTTACGACAAGCGTCTCAAAACACTGCCTTTGAACAGCACCTGTAAATGTCTGTCTCTGCATTGTATACATGTCTCCTCTACCCTTTCCCCTTTAAGCTAAGCCAAAACATCTTGCAAAAAAGCCGGGCAAACAGCCAGTCTGCCCTGGAGAGTTAATTGTAGACTAAAATATCAGCTGGAAACCACAAGCAGTGGTGAGACCTGAACCCCTGTATTCAGGGTCAGAACGTGCTGCCACTCAAGAAACACAGTACAGGGCTGCTGGCACGTTTAGCTCCATGTTTAGCTTCCACAATCCAGACAAATTGAAAATTTGAAAGAACAAATGTGAATGAAAAATTCCAGTTTAATTGCAGAACACTGTCAGACAAATACATTTCCAGGGTAAAGTGGGAAACTGTTGCAACACTAAATATATTATAATTAATTTTTTTAATGTTTAAATAATAATAATAATAATAATAATAATAATAATAATAAAACATACAATGGGTATATATATTGTTTTAATTGTATACATTTTCCCCTGCAAAATTACAGTGTATGAAACTAAACTGGTCTGTTATTTTTTTATATTAATATTTAAATTGATGGCTTAATATAACAAAAAAAGCACACTAACACACAAAACACTCAAAAGTCTGAATATGTATTTTATTTAGCAAGGATGCATTAATTTGATTAAAACTGACAGACTTTTCCTATTGTTGCTGTTGTTTTTCCTTTTTAATCAAATAAAATGCAGCTTTGGTGAGTGTAAAAGGCTTCTTGAAAAAAAAACGTACATTTTAAAAATCGTACCGACCCCACACTTTTGAGTGGTAATACATGGCTATTTGCTTTTATTGTATTGGGTAGTGAACAACATCCATGAAACAGGACATGATGGAAGCAGGATTCAACTCAGATCAAGCAGGTCAGAATGAGTTATCTGTCTCTCATTTGGTTTCTTACCTGTTCGGTATCCAGTGTTGTTGAGATAAACGGCAAAGGAGCGCGGCTCATGCTGAGCCTGCCAGGAAGGCGAGGAACAGTTCTCGTTATTGGTGTACGTGTTGTGGTTGTGGACATACTTCCCAGTCAGCATGGAAGAGCGTGATGGACAGCACATGGGTGTAGTTACAAACGCATTTGTAAATGAGGTTCCACCGTCCTCCATGATCTTGCGAGTTTTGTTCATCACCTGCAACGAGCCTGACACAGCAAGCGAGACAAATGCATGTTCAGTAAATCAGTTTAAGAAGTTCAAACCTCAACATGTCTTATTATAAAACATGCTGTCAAAAGTAGCCTCTAAAATTGTTCGATGTGGAGAAGGATCCCTGTAGTTCTGTGGCAATGCAACGACTGGCTGTGGTTCCAGTACTAAGGCTCTTAGCCTCTCAGATGTCTGAGGGAAGCCATTAAATATTAAAAGAGGAAATAAGTCAAACCTGTGATGACAGTCTGAGATTGAGACCTATTGGATGTTATGCTCTCAGAGGAAGGAACCTGATCCAGTGACAACAGTTAGGCTTACATTATGGGACAGATACCAAGAGAGACTTGGGTGGCAGATCGAGAAGACTAACAAGCAAGCAAGCTAATGTTCCTAGGAGTGAAGTCCAAGAAGTCTCAAGGCTTTTCTTTCCAAGGCTGAGTTAATAATGATGAACAACAAATAGATCTCCTAAAAAAAAGTTGAGTGACAGTCCCGCTGAAAAAACCTGCAGAGACTGAATGCTGGTGTTCCCACAAGGTGTTTTAAAACTAGCTAAAACCCTAAATAAACTCTACTTAACCAGCTAATCAAAGTCTTCAGGATTACCAGGCAGATGTGTTGAAGCAAAATTTTGCAGGAACATGACACTCCAAGATCAAGGTAGGACATTTCAGACATTCGTCAGCTCAGCTCAGTTGGTTATGGTGATCCACCAGCTAGACCAATGCTACCTTAAACCAGCATGGAGCAGTATGGAAAATCATGCTGGTCTAAGATGGTCTTGTCAGTTTTTGTCTTGTTTTCCAAACAGATATGTAAACATTCTGAATTCAAAATGCATTTACTTGAGTAGCAAAATTAATTGTTTTCCGAGAAAAAAAACAAAAATAAGTGAATACATGCCTAAAACAAGAAAGAAATATCTGCCAATGGGGTAAGAAAAATACACATAATCCAAATGGAAAAGAACATTACTTTTCTCACCCCAGTGGAGGATAATTTTCTTGTTTTATATAAAAACTCGACTGATTTTGATACATTTTTCTGAAGAAGAAAAAAAAAACAAAAAAACAAAAAAACAAAAAAAAAACTTACATCATCTTACATCATTTTGCTTCTCAAGTAAACGTATATTGATTTAAGAATGTGAAGTAAGTAAAGTAAGCCATAACGGAAATGGTCAACAAATACTACTTTAAACATAAAACAAAACAAAACTAAACAAAATCTCACAAATATTAAAAAAAAAAAATAAATCTCACAAATATAAGTGCAAATTCAAACATCCAAATCAGTGAGGGGAATAATTAAAAAAAAAAGTTTGGTCTACAGTTCCATTCCCATGTTTCTCTAAGTATCATTATGGTTTTTGTGGATTTCTACAGTAACTTCCCAGACTGCTTGCTGATTCATAACTATTGCATGCTGAGCACTGACAAAGCCTCAAGAGATGTCTCCACCTCATTCGTCTGCGGAACACATGGGCCATTAATGATGAATTGCATCTGGTATACTCACCCAACTCCACATCCTGGTCATCTGTCATGATGAGTATGATGTTGGGTCTGATGTTCCGTCGGTCACCTTGAACCCGCCCACGCAGGCCTTGACCACGGGTGGTGAAACCAAAGCAGACCAGTGGGGCGGCCAGGACCATCATCCAGGCCAGGCTCACCAGCTGCATCATGGGACTGTTTGAACACTAATCAGAAGGCTGGAATCCTCACAACGTAATCTGTTTAGAAAACAGCAAAGAGATGTTAATGCTTCAGGGTTTCTAAAAAGGTCAAAACAAATGTTACTATAGTTAACAGAAATTGGAGAGACTAAAAAGAACCACTTTTCCTTCCTTTGCAAGACAAATGACAACTCCAGATCCTTGTCTACGACTTCTAATAAATCATTTGCATCTGTTTTTAAGCTCAGTGTCATCTATTTTCACATCCATCCACAAGAACAGCAACAGACCATAGAAAATATCAAACCTTGCACTGAAAATAAACATAAAACACCCTTTTAAAGGAATCAACATGTGCTTTAAAGTTCCAGCATATTTCCAGGATGTCCGCCCACTAAAATAAACATACAAAAAGATACTTCAGCTTAAAAGTTTGGCGTAAAATTGCAACTTAATGAATATAAAAACACTCCATAACCCTACCTGTAAAGTTCTTAGCTTAGTAGTGTCACATGTGGCGTCATACACCCAATATCTTTACTTCAGTCCTGCACTCATATTTACAGACACTTTCTTGTAGTCAGAAAGGCCCGAGTGCCTCTCTTCGTGTGTGCAGACAAGCCAGCTCTTTCTCTCTAATCAGTCACACTCCTTCAGTACCACTGAAGCCTTGCTATTGGCTATTAAGAGCTGCACCGTCCCACACCCAGCCAATCACGTCTTATGGCCAGGTTGTCATTCAAAAGGCCCAAAGCTTGTGACCCCTAGCGGACACCCGGTGGGAATTACGAAGCCAGTACGGGGGAGAGGGTTCCGCTACATTAACCCTTGTGCTGCGGTCGCCAGTCGCAGGTTTACACACTGATCCCTTTACACGGCATGGCATTCGCTCTACACCAGCAAAAATCTTTCATATTCCATAGACATGCTTCATTTCATAAAAAGTTATGTCTTGTAGTTGTTGTACTAATGCATAACGTAAAGTAATTTTTCACATTTTAATTTTCCTGACGATTGGCTGCATGCATAAAAGGGTTTTTTTGATTGATATACCAGTCTAATTTCTTTGCAAGTTTATTGTATAAACCTTATGGAGGACCATATTGCTTGTGGCCCCATGCTGATCTTTGTCTCTGATCAATGAGCTGTTAAACAGTATGGCCATTTATGCACCTGTGCCTCATCGCATGCCATTCATTTGGCCTGATAATTTTCCTTGGCAATGTAAATGACCCGACTTCAATAGTCATTTCATACTTGTGACAAAAAGACCAGTGAGAGTCAAGAAATAAATGAGTAAATTAGAGTCAGCACTGGTTTTACAGTATCAACTCCAGGCCAATGTGTCCACATATTCAAACTAACACATACTCCATTTGACAGATGGAAAATCCCTTGAGAATTAGTGACGTGAATCAAAATCATATTATGAGAAAGCAAGGATGTAATCATGTTTTGGACATTGGTGGGGACAAAACCAAATGGGTGTTGTCACAAATGTAACAGAAATTGAAGAATTTAAAAAGGAATTTAAAGGAATCAAGAAGAAAAAATAAATAAAAGAACCGCAATTTATTGCAAACTTTCTGCAGAAAACGATTTTATTTTAAAATATGCACTTTCTTAAAAACTCTTTCATGCTTAAAATGGATCTGTTAATGTTTCTTGTCTCATCACATTCAGTTATGAATTGCTTTACATGAATCGTGCAAAAGATCAAAGTTATTTTTAATTGAAAATAGCAAAATTTGACAATCAAAAGTCAGATACTTTGCATCACTGAATATCATCGTCGGTTGTTGAACATGAACATTGAGAAACTCTAGCGGCTTGTCATTTACTTACTCATAACATTCACAAAAACATTTATGCTGTTATCTATCAAACTCCAAAAATGAGCATAAAATTACTCCATATGACCTGAGAGCTATATTTAATGTCTTTTGAAGCCATATGATAGCTTACAAGTACTTCTACATTGCTTTTATAGTGCTTTTTTTGTAGCTTGACAGATGTGATCGCTATGAACTTTCACTGTAAGGACTGATACCAATGAGAAAAAAAAATAACGTCATATGGATTTGGAACAACATTAGGGTGAGTAAATGTAAATTTTAATTTTCAGTGGGTGGACCACAAGACGTCTGATAAGAAGAAGCTGCTGAACGGAAAACCATGTGCTTGCCCTCCTCCATCATTGTGCAGATGATGGGCTGCCTCTCAAATGGGGCTCTAAGTGCTTTTTTGGACGGCGTGGATTTCAGACAGGCAGCATGAGGGATAGTCGGTCCAGTCACCCTGACAGCACTGTGCAAACACTGGCGCTGTTTAGACAAACCCCTGGTGCTGGGGATGGCAGGGTCCAGTCAGACCAGAATGTGCATGCGCACACACAGTATGACTTCCAGATCTCAACCTCTTAAGGCCCAGAAAATATATAGAGAAGTCCCTCAAACGTTCATTCATACGTATGCTTCCTTTCCATCATCTGTTTTATGTCTACATGGTGGAAATTAGATTGACAATTCAGCATCAGTATTCAATTTAAAGTGCTAAATGAGTCCTTTCACTGACATTCTCATGTGACACTACAAGATGAACTATTGTGTGATGTGCCTCCAGCAATTTGAAACTAACATTAATAACGCCAGCCAAAAAAAGTCCACACATAAAATGAAGAGCCAATACTGTGCTATTTAGCTCAATCATGTGTTCCTCAAGCAACCCTGAATTAAACTGTCTCTGCCCTTAAAGATGACACATTCACCCTCATTCCAGCACTGTAATTTTACAATACAGTCAACCCAAAATAGCTCTTCTATTTTCTTCCCTGGAGGGATAAAGGGTCATGAATTATAATTTAGTTTTAATTACCCACATTACTGTGAAAATGTGTTCCAGTTGGTGGCACTGGCAAGAACATAAACCACTACTTTTCACTGATGCGCGAGTCCTCCACTGACCCTTTGCCTACGAAAAACATCATATTTCCATGAATAATGGGAAACAAAGCTTCCACACTTCCATGACTCTCTAACACTGAATCAGCACTGGGCTGGTTTGCAAAAATGATGTGATGTTTGTGTCTGAAGCCTTCAGCCAAAAACCTGGCGACTTCCTCTGGCTTAGTCGAACTGTTATTTGGATAATGTGCTTGTAATGTGCAGAACAAAAAGTACTTCCAAATCATTCGCTTTAAACATTATACAACTATTTAAAAGTTATATTGAAGTACAGTGAGATATAGTGCCCTGATCACTAAATTGAACTGAAGTTATGATACTGCAATGAACAAGTCAAGAGGATATTTTTGCTAGACCATGCTGTTTTGAAAAATTAAGGATGCACTGCTATTAAAATTCTTGATAATATTAAGCCAATGGTTTTTACCTCTATTCTGGGTTCAAATTAAACCAAAAAAAACAAAAAAAACAAAGCACAAAACAGAACACAACAAAAAACAAACCAAAAAAACCCCCACAAAACAAAAAACAAAACTAAACGCAAAAACAATACAAATTAAAAACAAGATTAAAAACAAAACAATGAAAAAAGAAAAACCCAACAAATTAAAAACAAACAAAAAATAATCTATATTTTTAAATGCCAGATATTGAACATATTTCATTCTTACCGTAAGTACCATAAGTTTAAGTGAGGACTAGATGACAAAGTAATCTAATTAAAAGAACATGCACAGAAACATATTGTCTGATAAAAGAAATAAATTCAAATGCATTTATAAACCTATTTATAATAATTTTATAAGACAAACCATAGTAACCTAAGACTATTTTAAGTTGTGGTTCAGGGTCTGCACACATCTGCTGAACGCCATGCCTTTGTAGACCTACATTGCTAAAGAACACAAGAAAGCTTTCTTCTGGGTCACAGACAAGCACCAGAGCAAGCATCGTCCCAGCCCTTATTGTTTTTAGGGATTAGATTAAATGACCCAGTAAATTAGCCTCTACTGTACTAATCAGGGCTAAGCTGGGGGAATAATATTTGGGACTTAAGAGAAAAAGGTCTCGAAGGTTCAAAGGAGCAAAACAAAAAGGCTACTATTGGACTTTAAGCCTGATACACAGCTGCCAAAAAATAGCCCCATATGAAAGAGGTGCAATTTTCAGATTAATGGATGACAGGACCAGGGTCCTTCAATGTGATCCAAAATCTGTACTTTTATGATTTCACTATGCTTTCAGCCCCCTCCATGCATACTAAAGCATCCAGCCCCCCTTCCTAACCACAAAGCGGTGTTTTCTAGCATGTAGTGCTATCAGAGACAGCGGCTCAGAGGTTCTTGGCAAGCAAAAAGCTGCCACTGCTGCCTGTGGTGAAGGCTCAGACCACATACTTTCATGCGCCCTGAACCCCCTTTGACCCACGTGGTAATGTGGGATGGTTAACCCAAACCTCAAGCACCTGAACGCTCAAAAGACTCTCGGAAATGAGTGCCGCCGATTTCACAGGCTTCACAGGTAAGGATAGATGAGTTCCTGAGGAAGAGGCCGCACGATTAAGATCAGAATGTCATGACCCGGCACATTCTTTCCAACCGCGCTGGGTTTTATAACATCTAGACCGCATCATGAATAGTCTGGTTTCTGTCAATCCTTCGTCCAGGAAGACGAAAATGGCAAGGCCGCATTCGTAACATGTGCGATCAGCTTCTAAATATCGAAAAAAACTCTGATCCCTGTCAGCTTGAAATAATTCCTTTTAAACCAGAGCACCATGCAAGAACTCGTCCTTCACCATGGCAAAGTTGTTTGTGCATCTTCATTGCAAATGAGAGTCCCTCGTGAGCCAAGAAGCATAAATCAAACCAGATGACACTGCTAAATAGTGAGTCAGCCATTCATAAATGCAAGGTTTCCATAGACAAAGACAATCTCGAGGGCTAATCCCCCTTTGCATTCCCTCACTATAGAGACTTCGCTCGCTCAGAGTTCTCCACAGAATGTGCCTGTACAGAAGCCAAGGCACTGGAGAACAATCAGCAGTAAGAACACTTCACAGTTTATTGGTTGTGACAGTTGCATTTTAATTATCAAAGAGTCCAAGGCAAGATTTGTTTTTACTTTAACGACACTGTTAAAGTCATCTTTACGAGATGACGCTCAAAATATCCCATTACCTGACAGATATCACTGAACTAGGTGTCCTGAAACATCACACCTGTCTCAGTAGCTTGTCAATTATTTTGTGCTTTTGCAAAGAAATGCTTATAGTACCTTTATAGGGATTGTTCACTCAAAAATGAAGAAAATATGTGGTCACTTTATTTTAAGGTCCAATTCTTGCTACTAACAAGCTATTAACTACGACTTTTACCTCAATAAACTCCTAATTTGCTGTTTATTAATAGTTAGTAGGTAGTTGTTAAATTTAGGTATTGGGTAGGATTAGGGATGTAGAATATGTTCATGCAGAATATGTGCTTTATGTACTAATAAACAGCCAATATGTTAATTATAGGCATGATAACAAGCAACTAATTAATAGTGGGAACTAGTCCTTATACTAAAGTGTTACCTAAAATGTTGTTCTAAACAGTTATAACTTTCTTCGTTAACACTTTAGTTAATGTCTTTATGTATAATGCATTATAAAGGGTATTAAAATGCATTGTAATTATTCACAATGTGTGTTGTAATACATTATATCACTATGAAAAATGCATAGTGTAACAATGAATTGATGTTATAATGTATTAACTGTAGTTACAATTATTCAAGAGATTGTACAATGTATTATAAAATGCATTATGGCATAATTAATGCATTAAAACTGCTTTTATAATGCATTATACATAAAGGTTTTAAGTAAAGCGTTACCCTTTTCTTCATTTGTAGAGGGAAAAAACGACATTTTATCAATAAAATAAAAGTCAATGGGATTTAAAACAACATTACTTTTACTGGAGAGGGGAAAAAAAAAGACAATACAAAAAAAAACCCTAAATTTTTTTTTTATGATTTTTGTTCTACAAAGAAAAATGATTTTGGAATTCAATGAAAGAGTAGATGAGAATATAAATGTTTTTGGTTAAGTTCCCCTCACTTGGGTGATCTACTGGAAAGTTTTACATAGCAAAAGACATGCAAGCTGTTGGAATTGCATGGAGACTGCACATATATGACAGTTTATGCAGAGGCTGTTTGCATATTTCTGTATGCTGATTATTCTCATTGGGGGAGAAATGATTACTTAGCATTTTGAGGTTTGTGTTTTGCAACGTTTCTTTTTTAAAAATCAGCCAGGACTTTGCTGCTCCATCCACAAGGCCTACAAAGTCGTGGAGGTCTGTGGTCAGGCACAACGCATGAGCCTCCATCAACAAGAGGATTCCACCCACATGTGAGCGAGGAAGGCCAACAAAACTAGTGTGATGCCACCAATTTTAGAATGTGCACCCAAATGTAACATTGGACCACATTGCTTTTCATTGGACAAAAATACATTGGAGACATTTAAAAAAAATATATTAATTTTGTTCAACAGAAAAAAGAAAATCATACAGGTTTTTGGAATTACATGAGAATTTTCATTTTTAGGTTAACTTTTCCTTTAGAACCATCAGGAGAATTTTACACGGCAAAAAACAGGCTCTTTGAATACAGAAAACATATAGAAACTTCACATAGATGAGTTTCTGCAGAGGCTGTTTGCATATTTCTGTATGCTGATTATTCCCATCGGGGGAGAAATGATTACTTAGCCACAGAATTTTTTAGGTTTGGATTTTGAACATTTCTTTTTTTTAAATCAGTCAGGACTTTGCTGCTCCGTCCACAGTGTCAAACCCTACAGTGTCTTGGCAGAATGTGATTAGGCACACTGCATGAGCCTCCATCAACAAGAGCCGTCCACCCACATGGGAGCGAGAAAAGCCAACAAAACTAGTGTGATGTGACCAGTATGTGACCAGTTTTAGAGTGGGTACCCAAATGTCTTCTTTGCTCAATCAACTTTGGGGCACATTTTGTTCTCACTGATGGAACAGACGACTGATTATGTGGTAAGAAGAAGAATGTGGAATTCGACTGAAGTGGCTTCCGTTTGTTCTCACATCACTGGACCATTCGAACTAATTATTACAGAGTGAATGGATACACTGCAGTCTCACTCAACTGACTCACACTCAAACACCTTTTCTAAATGGGAAAATGCCTGAAAGTTTTTTTGAATTGCAGTCACTGAAAGAAGATTCAGCTGATGAGGTTTAGTAAATCACACTCCTATCTGTACTAAGTATGCAAGAGTTTCTAAATCACAGTATGTTGTAAGCATGCTAAATTAACTACCCAATATCAACCTTTAATCATTTTAATTATAAATAAAAAGGATTTATAAAATAGACAAAATATATCAAATATATTACAATCATTTTATATAAAAATATAAACTTTCATAAATAGAAAATTATAAATTAATTAAAAACTCTAATATCTAACACCAATATACGCCTTAATGACATTCTGATGGTTCTCTGATGTTCCAAAGCACCTAAAATCTAAGTAATGAACTTAAAACGAATGACTTCATACCATACAGCAAGATTTTTACAGCATTTCTACACAAACAAATCTGAATTAGATCACACAAACAGAGAAAGCCCCATTTCTACATTTGAATGACTACACAAGTTCCATGACAAAAGCCACCTATGACAGAGCTTTGCCCTGGTAGTCACGCTACCCCAATGGAGGGAGTCTTCCAAAAAAGTTATTTCAAATGCAAGGCTGTGCGCTTGAAACATCCCATTGATGTTCCAGGGTAGTTTTTCTCTTTGGCACTTACATGTTTGTGTGTGTATCTAGAGACTTGACTTGTGCTGAAGGAACAGAAGCTTTTCTATCTGCTGGAACAGCTGAGCAAACCGCCAAAATCAAATCAAATCAGGACTGGCAGCAGTTGTCAACAGTGTAATGCCAGCCAGCATAAAAATGCCACTCTCCAAATAGGATCGCTTGCCATATGGACGCCTGTAGGCCAAAGTTCTCCATCCTGACAGAGTTATCTAGTGGTTTCTGAAGAAATGGACTAAAACAACCAAATTCTAGTGGTTATGTAGTATTTTTTTTAAAGCCTAGAACGTTAGAAGATACACATGAACTACTATGAACTATTACTTAATTTTTTCTGTTTCTTTCATAGAGGCTTTTATGAAACATTTCAACAGGCAATGGACTATATTTAGCAGAGAATTGTTAGTGTTTAACCACTGGCATAAAGGCTTTGACAATGTGGTTTCAGAGCAAACAGCAGTGACTTTCACTGAAAACAAGTTTTATGCTAATCTCCAAAGGGACCCAAAAGAGAGTGGGGGCTTTGGGGTCCTGTTACCTGACAGAGCCCATCTCATTCATTATTAATGCATGTAAATGTCATTAAAATAATCTGCCTCCCACAGACTTCAAAGTCTTGTGAGAAACAGGAATTTGGACCAATGAGAGTAGGGCCTACCCAGCACGAAACAAATAAAAACCTGGCAACTGACAAAACTGTCCAGTGACAGCTGGTTAGGACAAAAACACGGATTTAGATGGCAGAAAGAGAAAATCTTTTTTTGTGTACCACTGTCCTGATAAAGTAATTTGTTTTTCTGTGAACTTGTGCAGACAGTTTGAGCACTTAGACTTTGAAAGTTTGATGCCATGGCCACTTTAGTTCCCCAGGCTGCCAAGCTGCTTTGCCACGCCAGCTCACATTAACAGGTTCTCCAGTG
Organism: Sinocyclocheilus anshuiensis; assembly: GCF_001515605.1. Classification (NCBI taxonomy): domain Eukaryota; kingdom Metazoa; phylum Chordata; class Actinopteri; order Cypriniformes; family Cyprinidae; genus Sinocyclocheilus; species Sinocyclocheilus anshuiensis. The sequence goes on from NW_015539926.1 coordinate 226,099, forward strand.
ACACCGGTCTCGCACTCCCACACCCAGCTGCAGCTGATGTCAGTCGACCGTTTCGTCGCTCAAGAACCCCATCCACTGGGCCTCACTCGCACCTTAAAGCCCACCTAAAACCCCTCTGTAATCTCCAAACTTAGTACACATCACTACCTCTGTTTTCTGAATGCCAAGGCAGGGGGGCTAGAGCAAGTTTTATGATTTTTCCATAATCCAATAAACTAGCAGCAGAGAGGCCCCTAAAGTCTATGCTATGGGTGACCCGTACCACGGCATACGTGACTCTCGGTGGGTGCCGCGCAGCATCTCAACGACTGTGGAAGAGAAAGAGCGAGCAGGCTTAAACATACAGGGCGCAGAATTCAGAGCTAAGCAAATTCCATTCAGCTCCTCCTCAGCTCGGCTTTGGGAGAGATTAGCTTTCTCTTATGAAGGCCCAACTCATTAGCCACCTGCAAAGTCAGCGCAGCATAACCCAGTCAAAGCTTCAGACCTCCTTGACATTCTCCAGCTACTTACCCTGCTGTTTAAACCAAAGTACAATCGACTGCGATTGCCAGGTAAGGCTGAAATCAGCTCTGACCAAATTTGGCAGTGTCCTGACGGAGATTCTTCCTACTTGCTCGAGTCGAAGCAGCTGAAGCAAGCCATCCTCGCCTCTCTCGGTCAGCTGGGAGGTCTCACTGGAGAGGTTTTCAGGCCATTCCTTTAAGTATGTGGTTAATAAAAGAAGCAAAAAAGCAGATCTCCAAAGACAGCATAATGGAGGAGGGGCAATGTCAAACATTTGGCCTTTGATCAACTCGGTATATGACAAATAACAGAGAAACAGACACAGTAAAGCATTTTATGGGTCTTTGGTGGGAGGGGGAGAAAAATTAATTACAGCTGCAACCAGCCATACCATAATAAATGTGCTTCTTTGTCTTGAGAAACTTTCAGTGCCTTTGACGTTCAGTTCATATTCTCCACAAAACATACATCACTATGGCTAAAAAAAAAAAAAAATAAAAAAAAAAAAGAGACTTTTTATAACTCCAGATCCCAATATAAAACCAGTTAAAAGGGAACCTCCCAGAGAATACATTTCATCTTAATTTCATTTTTTAAAAGAAATCTTCCTCTCACCACAGTGGCAAATACACCAAACATTAAAATGCCACAAAGAAAATATTCAAATTGCTTCAGTGAGTTTCCACTGACGTAACAGTCCTGAATAAATAAATCAATGTCTTTTCCATGAAATCAGCAGCCAGCTCCCACATGAAGAACATAGGGAGCCAAGCAAATCTGTTTGAGCTGGAGTATCCTTGCCGCTTAAGTGATCCTAATATTATATGTGCCGTTTGCTGACTGAAGACGCGTGGCACCATTACAAGCCCTAAGACATAAATCCCTTCTATTAGAGAAAAGGGTGCCACCGGGCCACATCTATGCCATGGGGGTTGCGTGTCTTGGAGGCCAATTTGTTGTTGACATGGGCAGGCAAAAAGACCTGGCCACAGATGTATACAGATGAAATGACCTATCTTATAATGACTGATGAATATTCCTACTGGAACACATGTCAAAACAAATTAGCAGAGTTTCTTTGACAAGGAAGATGGCAAGTTCAGGGTTTTGTACACTTGTTTAAGTAGTCTAAAAGTGTGAGATTTTAATCCAATAAAATACAGTCATACTTCAGATGTCATAGAAGGACACAGGTGAAAAGGAGGAGAAAAAAGTCGGGCCAAAACAGAATTAGAACCTGATTCCATTGACTCCTGAAGTTAATCAGCCAAACTGAATTGTGTTCAAACAAATATAAATACTTGTTCTACCGGCAAGCACACACAACAGGCCTCACCACTGGAACATACGGCTGAAAAGTGGAGAAATTGTGTTACTCCATGTAATGTCAGGATCAACTTTCTAACTCACACTTTTTTTTTAATCAGTAAGACCAAAGTAAGAGATTTAGTTGCTGCACCTCGAATGACAAAGCCACAGAAGTGCACATCACAGAGCTTTTCATGTTGTCAGATGGGTTGGAAAGCACATTCTCAATGCTGGCGAAACCACCAGCACTGTCCAGTGGATGTTCATTTAAGACTCTACCTCTTATAGCGAAGACTGCGGCAACCTGAAAGCTGAACGTGTACAAGGGGCACTTAGGAACAGAATTCCAGACTGTTTTTGGGAGGGGTAAGTGGGTGGATGGAGGGCTCTGTCAGCAGGCCCCAGTCAGAGCATTTCTGTCCCAGTGTGAAACGGTACATTTCCAGAATGCAGGGCATGTACAGACAGAATCGCTGCAGAAAGACATCGACTATGAGAAAACCCATCCCTGACCTTATCCGTCACTCTCTGCTATAGACACAAATGGGATGTTACTCATAAAAGGAAAAAAAAAACCTATTTGTTATCCATCTCTTCAGCAACACGAAGAAATGCAACCTGTAATTTGTACTCTGATGCTCCCTTCGCCAGCGCTTGAGGCGTGAATGCGTGTGGCTTTTTTCCCGAAGCGTGCGATCACATAATTTGTAACGTAATTAACTTTGAGTGCACTGGCATTTTTCTGACACCTGTACTTACAGGTCACTCCCCATCCACAGACTGTATGATCTTTTCAAAAATCACAGGATTCATTTTCAAAAGAAGTGCAGGCAAATATTCACATGCATTTACGAATTCACAGCCAGCAGGCCAAACCTGCCAGAGAAAAACATGCCATATGTAAATGAGCCTGAGCAGAGCTCTGGAATGCCCTCTGGGAATCTCAGCTGGCCTCTTTCCTATGGAAGCCCATTTTAACCTAAGAGTGAAAAATGTAACGTGTATATATAAGTTTGAGAAAAAATAAGAGAAAGTTCAAAATAAGAAAGTCAAACTGTGATCTAATCGCTAAGTCAAAGAAGAAATAAAGTCGCAATCAAAAGAAATGTCAGAATAATGACAGTTGGGATTACAAAAGGAATTCATTTAGAGAAATAAATAGTTGCAATTACAACAAAGCAACAATTTGCGAGAAATAAATGTTTTGAGGTGGTTGCAATTTTGAGAAGTCAGAATTAAAAATAAGCAATCGGAATTACGGGTGGAAATGTCATGTGCAAGACATAAAATTATATTGTGAGATTTGCAACTACAAAAAAAAAAAAAAAAAAACTAATTTCTGAAGTCGCAATTAAGAGATTAAATAAAGATTCGCCTTTTAGTTAACAGGCTTTCATACTGGTCCTGGAACAGGCACAAAATAAAATAGAGACTGGACTCTTATTTCTTCCTTTTGTATCATAAAACATCTGTCAATCAACTAAAAACAACATTTTGGTAAAAATTAATTAAAAGAGGAGAAAACCAAATGCAATTTCCCTACCCTTGATCTACATCTAATTTCTTCACTGCCACATCGATCACACCATGGCAACCAAACAGGAAAACCACAGAACCACTTCATTTGGATGGTACGACTCTCCAGTGGCTTGCATGTTGGGCTCTGGCGAGACAAACCCAAAGCAATGAAAGGTTTATAGGCATTCCACTCAAGAGCAAGCCACAGCAGAGGTCAGACTCATATCCCCACGGTAAAGACGAGAAAGAGACATGAAAGCAAATCAAAGTTGTTCAGCAACAGAATATGCTTGAGTTTGGATACGTTGCATGCTTAGAGTTGTCATGTCCGAAAGAGGCCGTTAGGGACCCACTCAATTCGTTCCTGCAGCAGTTGAAGAAAAAAAAAAATGAAAGGGAAGGGTGGGAGGTTACGTTTTTGAAAGCGCTGCATGCTGTCTTTTATTAGGTGAGCTGTCGGCAGAGCTGCATTTATTTAATCTCTTAATTTCTGAAGTCGCAATTAAGAGATTAAATAAAGATTCGCCTTTTAGTTAACAGGCTTTCATACTGGTCCTGGAACAGGCACAAAATAAAATAGAGACTGGACTCTTATTTCTTCCTTTTGTATCATAAAACATCTGTCAATCAACTAAAAACAACATTTTGGTAAAAATTAATTAAAAGAGGAGAAAACCAAATGCAATTTCCCTACCCTTGATCTACATCTAATTTCTTCACTGCCACATCGATCACACCATGGCAACCAAACAGGAAAACCACAGAACCACTTCATTTGGATGGTACGACTCTCCAGTGGCTTGCATGTTGGGCTCTGGCGAGACAAACCCAAAGCAATGAAAGGTTTATAGGCATTCCACTCAAGAGCAAGCCACAGCAGAGGTCAGACTCATATCCCCACGGTAAAGACGAGAAAGAGACATGAAAGCAAATCAAAGTTGTTCAGCAACAGAATATGCTTGAGTTTGGATACGTTGCATGCTTAGAGTTGTCATGTCCGAAAGAGGCCGTTAGGGACCCACTCAATTCGTTCCTGCAGCAGTTGAAGAAAAAAAAAAATGAAAGGGAAGGGTGGGAGGTTACGTTTTTGAAAGCGCTGCATGCTGTCTTTTATTAGGTGAGCTGTCGGCAGAGCTGCATGCCTATTCTTCCCCCCCAGTTGGTTCTCTATTTCTATTCTGAATTAGTGGAGGATAAAGGCATCACCCCCTGGCCACACCACCCTTTTGAGCCTCATTCACTCCAATGCATCTTGACGGCTGCTTAATTGCATGTGATATAGGCAGGCCCTTATTCTTTCAACCTTAAATAGGATTGCCTGTTCTCTACAATATTGTACAGCAGAATTGGCATGGCATGGAGAATGCCATCCATAGGCAGGTAAGAACAGGCTAGTTTGTGTGAGATTGCATGTGGTAGCAAAATGCAACTTGAAAATGTGCAAGAATACAATGTGCAATGGAAGGCTTGGGGCGGCACAATGGTGGTTGGACCCTTTGACCACCTCCTAGGCAAAAGCTTCTGAGCTCTTTCAACTTCCACTTACAAAACTGAAAGACCCTAACTTTCCTTCAGACCTGGCTAGTCCATCCCAATCCTCCACAATGACTCTTCCAGAGTCACCCAGTCCTGAGTGTTCAGAAGATCCCCCAACACTGTCCATTCTTTGGACAAGCCAAAAATAACTAAACATCCGTGCCTCTACTCCTGTTAACCTGCTACAATGTGAACGAAGATGATCAATAATGACTGGCTCCATTACCTTACCAATTGTAATTACCCCAAAGGGTTCAAGTAGGTGCCCAATTAGCACCTAAGTCTAGAACTTATTAGCAGAAGGCGTCTTTAAAAAAAGTGAAATATATGGAGACACCATTTGGAGTTCCTCAGATTGACCCATTGCCAGAATCTTTGAGGACCCCTAGATACCTTATGAAGTTGCCTCAAAATACAAATGTCAAGTGCCATAAACCTTTCGTTTTCGATGGAATTACTGGAGGAGGAACCTTTATCATCTTCAAGTTCTGACTAGAGGAACCATTGGTAGCTTCAAGTTCTTGAAAGGCCCTTACAGAACTGTCCAAATCTCGGCAATCTAGGCAACCCAAAATGAATTTGCCTACCATGACCCTGATGCAATAGTGTGATGCTCAAACACTTGGGGCCACTATTGAGAGCTCATTCAGTTTGTTTTTCTCTCAAGTTCCTAAAGCAGGAAGAATCATCCAAACATCATGACTGCACTCATAAACTATAGAACATAAAATAGTGCTATGAGCTACAGATAAGCAAGACAACACCTTGCACTGTCAACTCAATTACAGCTATGATGTCACTATTCACAGTCTTCAGCGGGCGTGCCCAGGATGGCCACCAGATGACACTGTGTTCTGTGAGCACATGGCTTGTGTTGTGTTTGTTTGTTGCCATGTGCTCTCTCCTGTCTATTGTCTTGCCCCGCCCATCTTGTTACCTCATTATTGTTTAAGTTGCTCCACCTGTGTCTCCCTCGCTAGCCTCCTCATTTGGTTTCCTATTTATTCTCCTGGTGCCTGTAATCCTGGGCTGATCCGTTCTGTCACGGTGCGTGTGGAGAGATGAAGCGAGGACTCAAGTGCAGGATGAATGGTTCTTTCGTTTAATAATAAAATGAAACAAAAACAAACTAAAACAACCCCGAGGGGGAAAACAGACAGGCAGGCTAGGAACTGCACTACATGCAGACATAACACACACACAATGAAAAACGACGGATCAGCCCAGGATTACAGACACCAGGGGCCAGTTGCACCAGCTAGACGTAAAAACGCTGGGTGTAAGCCCTACGCTGGGCTTTGCAACATCCTGCTTTACAATAAATATTTACACCTGTTGCACCAACTGAAACTACGATCAGGCGCAATTACGCCCGGCGTAGATAACGCGCGTCCACGCCGACACATTCTCCCTCAGTTATAGATAGAGCTGAGAAGACATTCAAGCCGCAATGGCTACAACTACTATTATAGAACTGAGTTGCTCAAGACATAATATAAGTGAAATCACTGTGCTATGATTTAATTGAGTAAACATTTCCTAACAAGTCCGCGTTTTTATATCTGAAGTCTCCCTGCACACTCCCATGACAGATTTCATCAAGGTTAAGTAAAATATAATAAATGTAATACAATGCTTCTCTCTAGAGTTATTTTTTTATAGCTGACTATCAAGTTTATGTACAATGAATGTCTTTCCTGAGGTAATTGTGACTTTACGTGACATTTTATGTTTTGCTGTCTTTCTGTGGCTGAAAAAGCACATTTATGGTTTGTATTTTGTGATAAAATTCACAGAATTTGAAAGCTGATAAATTTATTTCTGATTAAAAGTAACAACGCACAAAACTTATTGCGATTATTGGATGGTAGGCACCCTACAAATAATGAATTGAATTAAAGACGTGAAATATTTTCAAGCACACTGTCCTTCCAAGCAAGATGTCAAATGGTTCAGTTTCTTTTAATAATCCCAGTTCATATGTAATATTTTACTGCATAATTATTACATGCTTGACAGAAATATATTTTGTATTCAATGTCGACAGTGTGGTAGGATAGCACAGAGCTTCGCGATTGATATCGCTTATCCTGCCCGAAAAGACCATAAACATTACAGGTCACGTCTGCAGTAATAATTAACTAACATACATGAATCCTAAAAACGAATAATGTCAGAGCAAATCATGAATTTTCACTTTACACCTACCTCTGACTAGGCGTAAGATTTAGTGTCAGACGTAGCACTATGCCGAGATGGTTCAACGGGTATAAATTCTACACACGACTTAAAGCACATTTTACGTCCAGCCTAGTCTTACAACCGGGTGTACGTCCAGCTGGTACAACCGGCCCCAGGAGAATAAATAGGAAACCAAATGAGGAGGCTAGCGAGGGAGACACAGGTGGAGCAACTTAAACAATAATGAGGTAACAAGGTCATCTGGTGGCCATCCTGGGCACGCCCGCTGAAGACTGTGACAGTCACCCACCCTTCCCTTTTAAATTACAACCTCACTTCCTGCAGGAACACTATTATTAAGCTGAGATAAACAGCTACTACACAGTGTGGCTCAATTTCCTCTCTCACTGCCTATCTAAACAAGACTTTTAATGTCCATGTGGTGGGAATGGCTGTGCAACTAACACGATGCTCCTCAGAGGATCCTGGGAACAGCTGGCACCGTTGGCCACCTCCACATGCTGCCATTTTTCCAGCACTTGACAGAAAGGACCGTACATACAAAGCTGTTAAATGTCCAGCATGCTGGCAACTGTGATTTGTTTAACATAACAGCAGTGAATATATGCAACTAGTTAAAAGCAAAGAGCCATTTTATAAACAGCACAAGAGCCATGCAGCACAGTGGCACAAGGGTTCCCGCTGCTTTTGATTTGAGTTTGTAAGTGAACACGAGGGGGGTTAAATACTTAACACATGTCCAAAGCCTTAGGAAAACTGAGAAGCCATACAGGATATTAAATCACAGAGTATGAAATTGTCATTGACAATAAGACTGAAATCTAAATTCAAAATCACAAAAATTATTCCCAAAGTTGTTCATCAATACGAATCCTCTCTCTCTCTCTCTCTCTCTCTCTCTCTCT
>NW_015539926.1:234384-268328 GCF_001515605.1 Sinocyclocheilus anshuiensis
ACACACACACACACACACACACACACACACAGAGCTTAGAGTTCATGCTCTTTCATGGTCCCACTCTCACGGTACAGCTGATCCCCGGTCAAACACTCCAAAAGACCGAACAGCTACTGAAACAATATTAGTGTTGGCAGATCCAAATCTTGAACTGCAAATTATTCGCAACAGCTGCAGCGGCTGTTTAGACTTTGACACAAAACTGCAGCAATCTCTAAAAGATGCAGGGATCAGGATCATGTATCTGTTTACGCAAATATGAAAATTCTGTCATTATTTACTCACCCTTAAGTCATCCCAAACACATATGTCATTTGTGTTTCGAAAAAGATATATGAAATATTTCTCCTTTTGTGTTCCAATGAAGAAAGTACATAGGAATTTCGAGCTGTTAAGCTCCAAAATGTTGGTCCATTCATCAGACAAAGCTATCAGATGGCTCCAGTAGACTTGGAATGTAATTCATGAGTTGGATGAACCACTTTTACAGTGCTGTTTCGTGATTTTGGAGTTTGACAACCTGGAGTAGCCAGAACATTTAACAATATTTCCTTTTGCAATCCATAAAAAGTCATACAGGTTTGAAACAACACGCAGATGAGTAATTGGCAACTTTCCTTTTTGACGGTACCATTCATTTAAAACAGTGCATGGAAATGAGAAGCAGACTCATATATTTAAAACTAATTGCACCTAGAGCAAGTGATTGATGAAGAGTTTTAACTGACAAGTTTATGGCATGGCTCTGTTCACAAAGAATGAACAGGTCAAGGGTATTGTCTGCTTTCAAACTTAAACAAGGGTTTGAGACCATAAACAGACTTAAGTTCAGATCTCCTCAAAGACCTCAGAGCTACAACACCTAATTACATATGGCTCATGTAAAAGAAAGACATACTGAAAAGCAGTTTTGGCTACTAATGCAACCCATCAAGATTGACTTGGCAAGGTAATTTTTAACCTCACATTAAATCAAATACACTTGTGCGTTAAATTGATTCAGCGAAAGGTAATGTCTGCATAAGCTTCATCTCTCAAATGAGTTTTCAAACACTAATGAAGTTAGAGCAACTAATAAGGCATAACTGTATACATCCACAGAAATGAAAACACACTGAACGAGAAGAAATGAGTTCCTAAATTCACGTCCCTTCATAATCCCGCAGTCGTCACTGTTAATGACTGCCTTCATTGTAAAATCTCAACACTGGTGCTGATGTATTTGTGGTTTTCTCAAATGAATTTCAGCATGTGAGTGAGTGAGTGATGTTGACATGGCTGATTAATGTGTGTAAATAAACATCATTCACACAACTCTGTCTTTGTGGCATTCCTGGCATCATTCTTCTGCCCCCCTCGCCCTTACAGCTGTACAGTCCCCTAAGCAAACACCTCGTGCTGTATACATGCCCGGCAGCAACATATTAATGCTAGACATCTAGTTCTTCATTGGCAGGTCTCCCCTTTTTTGGTTTACTGGAGTTGAGTGAAACTTGTGGCATGACTTCTTTTGAGTCACCTCTTGGTTTACATATGTTGCAACCTGGTCCAAGAGATGTTCGTAATGCCACATTTGTTCAGAATGAAGACAGAGTCAGCTTAATGCAAGACATGACTGATGCCGTTCGAATGCATTAAACTTGTGTTTGCTGGCAACATGTGCAGGCTCAGACTCAAAATTATTTTGTGAGTTAATATATAGGCTAGTTAAAGTTTGTAAGTGGCAGTAGATCTAGCTTAGACCAAGCACTTACAATCAAATTTAAGAGAATTTATAACTGGCACAGTTTGAAGGTGATACTTAATAATCTGTAGTGAGATATTCACTTCAACTTTTCAGCAAGACGGCAATTAAATCAAGGTTTGCATTTCATCTTCATGTAGTCAAAATCCAATTAGATGGTTCATTAAAACTTGCATAACATGCAAAAGACGTCTGCCCAGTCATTCAGAAACCACAATCTCTCATTCAGAAATCTCTCTCACAGAATCCCAAAACTGACAGCACTTCAGCTTCATATGAGAGACCCAAATGATACAGCCAAAAAACATTTAATGCAACTAAACTACAAATCCCAGACCCTCAGAGGAAAAACAAACTAGTTGGAGAGAGTGAGAATCAGAAGTGTTACTACCTGGATGTCAGTCTTGCTCATGGGGTTGATCTCTCTCGCTGTGGGTTGTTCGCTCTTGAGCTCCTCAGAGTGTTTGTGGGGACCACACTGCTCCTGGAAGACAACCTTCCTCCTCTAATCCGTTCTCCAATGTGATGACACACACTAACCCCAACCATCTGTTGAAACACGTCCTCCAGCACTCAGCACAGTGGTGCGTCAAGACAAACTACCCAGTCCAATCAGAGAGGGTACTGGGTGGCTCTTCCCAGGCTGGAGGCAGGGACAAGGACATAAGGGAAACACTAGTCAGAGATGTCTAAAAACTCCAGCCACGGTAACCTGAGATTTAGAGAGAGAGGGAGGAGATAGAGGAGAAGAGGAGGGAGGGGATTTAGAATGCGAATGAGAAAGGGAGGGAGGGAGGGAGGGCAGCACGTCTCTGAACAGTTATGTTGCCACTTGTAGCTCACAGGAATCCCATAGAAGCAGCCCGGGGATCCTCAAATCTCACTCACACATATAGTTGTAATGCTGTTTCCTCTAAAGCCAATTGCATAAAAAAAGAGTGTGGTCAGTTCAAGAATGTCTTGCATAGACCCCAATGCACTGCCGTTTGCACTACACCGTTACATCTGCCCAACTCACACCTCCCCATTATAAATCTTCAGCTGTCTCGGCAACATTCCTGTCCTTCACAATCTACTGCCTCAAGTTAAGCGAGAAAGAGATTTTCCAGAGATAAGAGACTGAGCCAGGATCATTAGCGCCATTTAGTTTCATTCATTTTAGCTACTGCCATTTGTTATGCTGTACTGGATTTAAATAGCTTCACTGTAACTTATCTGAAGCTAGACTAAATATTCAGTGATAATAGCTTATTTTCTATTAAATTTTAGTTTAGTTAAACATTTGCTTTAGGGACAATGGCAGATAAGAGTGTCTAAGATAAAAAAAAAGTAAAAATATTAATAAAATGCATGTGCCAAATTCTTAGAAATGTAATCTTTTTACTGGTGTTGGTTTTGAGAAATTTTGTTGAAAACTAAAGTTCAACAAATGTTTACATGTAACTTGCCCAAAAAATGTGATGTAACCAAGTAAAAAGGTAAAAAAAAACTTTGCATTGCAATTTTTGCATTTTATAACATTGTCTTATAAAAAAAGATAAAGGTTATCCTTAATAAAGCATTTTTCTTCAGTATACAGGAAAGTAACTAATGTATACATTACTTAAAGAAGGGTAATGTATTTATAATTTTTTTTTTTTTTACATTTATTTTCAATAAATTAATTCCGAAACAGAAAGTCATTGTATGTATGCACTGAAATTTCAATGTATTTTTGAATAACTTATTAGATAAAACTAGAAAAATAAGCCATGCCATTCACCCTTTGGACCCACAGGACTCTAGAAAAAAACAATTCTAAAAACAATTAAATTTTGGTGCACACTGACAATCAAAGGGTCAATAATTTTATCCTCATGCTAGTAGAATGTCAACAGTAAATGGCTTGTCTTTTATCAATCTGCAGCTCAAACATGCTAACCCTGGTTTCAGCGCTATCTTAGCAACTAAGTTCATCAGTTGAGGAAATGAAAACAAAGGCTGCTAAGTGACCTATTAGCATTCTTTAAAGCTGCTTTCACACCTGGTAAAAGTTTCAGTTAGGCCAGACCAAACTTAAACGCTGATCAATCTTCACTCATGACAAGCCCCTCAAAAGCCCCAAATCAAACAAACATCGTAAACTCGTCATCACGTACCCTACTCAGTAGGGTGACCATACGTGCCATTTTCCCAGGACGCGTCCTGGCCAGGATTTCTATATTGCCTAAAATATCTAGGTTTTGGCTTTGTTTGCGTGTGCAGACCGATCGGTGTATGACATCAAAATACCATACAGACGGTTCCTTATGCTTTCAAAATGCTCTCGAGGTATTTCGATGTCATACACCGATCGGTCTGCAAACCTAGATATTTTAGGCAATATAGAAATCCTGGCCAGGACGCGTCCTGGGAAAATGGCACGTATGGTCACCCTACTTACTCAGGTAGCCACAGAGAAGACTAGCACGTCTTATAGGCCTATCCTTTAATTCAAGATGTTTTTCACCTTTCCTATGCTAATGATGTCAATCTGGAAAAGATACTAGACTGATGACAGTTTCAGGAGAGGCTGGAAGGGTCAATAAGATCCAGCAGATGAGTTTTAGCATAGCTTAATGTTTGGAAAGAACAGGGTGACTCAGGTCTGAGACCACTTACATTTGTATTACAGTTTTTTCCCTTCTACTCATCAAGCGTGTAATTAAACAGAGTCTCGTTTTTAAAGGGTTTCCTATGCAACCGGACACAAACTTCCAGCAAAAGCATTCATCACATCTTAACGCCATTTGCATGCTGTTCCGAGACTCGCTCTGATCCATTTTCCGGCCTGCGCATTCAGCGGAACTACTGGGTGAAAACAGATACTTCCACCATTTTTGCAGGATTCTCGTTTTCACTGCTGTTTAAATGCTCAGGATATTAGATTAAAAGCAACAAAGACTATTTTCAAAAGGGGCACAAAAAACCCCCGGTCTTGGTTCACATGAGGTTTGGAAAAAAGGGGAATGGGATGAGGGCTTCAGGGGAAGAACTCAAATTAGATTGACTGAATTCACAAAGTATGACCCACCCCATTACAACTACACACTTAATACATGCCGCACCTCAAACCCCAAAGCAAGCCCCCCAACTCCGACCCCCAGATATTTTGTAAAAGCCTTTGAGGAAGAGAAGTGGCAAACAACCCTGTTGTTCAGTGGACCCATTGATCACTGACAAGAAATGTCTCTAATTGTACAAGTTGTTCCCCAAGACAAACTCCCAGCTCAGATCTCAAGGGAAATTTGAGTATCTTTCAAAATATAAGTGACAACATCTTAAAATTTTTAATTAAATTAATTTGTCAGTCATAGTCTTGTGAGCAAACCCATGTTTGAGTCCTCTCTTCTTCCCTAATGCTTCCTTTGTTCTCTTGCAGTGTCATAAATAAATAAATAAATAAATAAATAAATAAATAAATAAAAATATAAATAAATAAATAAATAAATAAATAAATAAATAAATAAATAAATAAATAAATAAATAAATAAATAAATAAATAAATAAATAAATAAATAAATAAATAAATAAATAAATAAATAAATAAATAAATAAATAAAAATAAGAAATAAATAAATAAATAAATAAAAGGTAGGTTAGTTTTATTGGATTTTATTTTATTTTATTTATTTTTTCTTTCAAATTAAAAATTATTTAATTAATTTCTGTCTTACAAACCCTCTAACGTTTCATTGCAAACTTCTGAAGAAATAAATAAATAAATAAATAAAAGGTAGGTTAGTTTTATTGGATTTTATTTTATTTTATTTATTTTTTCTTTCAAATTAAAAATTATTTAATTAATTTCTGTCTTACAAACCCTCTAACGTTTCATTGCAAACTTCTGGGGGTTTGGAAATGTGCAAGCACCTAGAGGTTTTTGCAAGGGAACTGCATGAGGTTTGTGAGATAGAATAAAATCTAACACAAAAAGGCATCAAAAATATAATTAATATTATAATAAGATCAAATCTTTGGGTTTGGAATCCATAGACTAACACACAATCATTAAAGGGATAGTTCACCCAAAAATGAAAATTCTGTCATTAATTATTCACCCTCACATTGTTCCAAACCTGTAAGACCTTCGTTCATCTTTGGAACACAAATTAAGATATTTTTTATAAATATATTTATATATTTTTTTATATTTTTTATAATATTTTTTACTTTCTGACCATGCATAGAAAGCAACGGAACTGACACGTTCAAGGCCCAGAAAGGTAGTAAAGAAATTGTCAAAAATATCTTAATTTGTTTTCCGAAGATGAACAAAGGTCTTACAGGTTTGGAACAACGTGAGGGTGAATAATTAATGACAGAATTTTCATTTTTGGGTGAACTATCCCTTTAAGGATCTTTGGGATTTCATGTTAGAGGCCTCTAGAATAGGACACTGTGAACTGTCCTTGTGTCAGATAAGCCTAAAGACCCTGCAGGAGGTCACTTAGGCTGTCCAGAGCAAAACCAAAAAAATCCCCCTCCCAACACACAAAAGAGGGACACTGAATTAACCCCTCTCCCCTGCAAGGGCCCTCTCGCATCTACAATCCTAAATGAGGCTCACAGGTGCAGCGAGAACCTTGTGTGTGTATATCAGCTAGAGGGGGCCTACTTGGTTCATTTGTCTCATTCATTATGCTTGGATAAGATTTGGTGGCAGAGAGAGAGCGCGAACAAGCTCTAAACATAAATTACATTCGTGGTGTTGTCTTCCATGGTTTGCCAAAAGCATGTGTGCAATGCAGCCGCGCTCTGGATCAAAGACTTTATAGAGTCAGCTGCCTAATGCTTTGACCTCAAGCATGCTCTGATCTCAGCAAATAACCCCATCACTATCCTGAAATACCCGCATCTTTATCGCCAACATACGGCTAAGCTTAGGTGTCAAAGACCGAACACATCCCAAAGGGAAACGAGTTTTCACTTAGGATGTACCAAAACTCAACAGCTATTCAAAAACATCACTGAATGCTATTCATCAGACTAGAATATCACACAGATCAAAAGGTAAACCAGTAAGCTAATTGCAAACTAATTGCACCACTTTGATTTCCCAGACAGTGGTGACCATTGTCAGGCTCGTCAGGACCGTTCTTTGAGATTCAACATCAAAGCGGGTTGCTAGTTAACGCAATTATCACTATACAGACAAGTGTCATGTGTCTCATGTGGCTCTAATCAACCAATAACTATGGGGTGGAACCTCAATTATTGAAACTGAAATCAGAGTAATTTCACCCTGTTATTACAAAGTGTGTTTACACACTGTCAAAATGACATTAAACCACTATTTGCATATCTGTCTCAACCATTTTGTGCTGAGAGTGGAGGGGGATTCATGCCTCACTGGATTGAATAATTACTAATAACAGACCTGCTAATGTAAGGAAACCATCAAATGTTTTAATAGCAGGTCAACTGCTTAGCTAATACTTTATTTCTTGACAAAACAATCCTGTGTTTCAGATCGGGGAAGCTAACTTCAAGCTAATTGCCCGCACATGTCCCAGACTGACCGCTCCACAGATGGTTCCTTTTGCCAGAAAAATTAAGAGTGTTGTCAAGTACTTTCTTGGACCAAAGTATCTATAAATGCCTCTAGATCCCAAGCAATAACCATTTTCAGCTTTAAGCTGAAACAACTGTCGGAAGAGAGTGTTACTTTAGCTGCTAGGCTACATGGCTGCCATGTGCAATCAGGGAATGAGTTCACGGACTACTTATTGACTAACACTTCAAACGGTGTATTGGTTTCATATAGGCCCTCATTGCCCGTCGAGCTTGAAACCAAATATAAAAGTCATTTCCTCTGGAGTCTTTATCAGAACCATCATCTGGATCTGCAATATGGGCCCCTCAGTCATGTTGGGCCATAAAACTTCTGCATGGATAAGTACATTAGCATTTCTGAAACATATTACATGTAAAGCAGTTTATAACATGACTTTATTCAACTCATATTGGAAAATCAGAAAACTAAATGACCCATTGAGGTTATTTTCTATAAAACTAGCACGGCCAATCGATTTAAAAAAAAAAAAAAACCTAATTAATCACACATTTTTCTGAAATTAATCATGATTAATCCAACCCAACATTAAAGTTTTAAATATACTTTTATATTGCAATAATTTCACATTCAATCTTAAAATGAATGTAGAAACAACAAAGACAGTATATTTTTAATATCTGTTTAATGGCATCTTTATGACTGAAGGCAAGTATCACTGATACCAATACTACTGATGTCTGTATTAAATAGTTTTTCCTAATATTTAACCATTGACTATACTGTATACTAACATTACAGTATAATTGAGAGCTATCAATTTTAACATTTATTAGACTTAAAAAAATAATAACTTCAAATTTAAGTGAACTTCAAACAATCTTCACATAAACCCATTATAATAAATGTAATTTACCCGTGCCCTTCAGCAAGTAGGAAATATACAGAAATTGAATTAAGCTGTCAAACATTAACTTCTAAATTAAAAATAGAGGAATACTTAAAGTTACAAAAGTTATTGATTTCCTTTTTTTTTCTTTTGTTCTTTGATTAACAGACATCACAGCAGCTGGGTTAACTTATTAGGTTATTTGGCTGCTATTACTTTAAGAGCTGCCGCTGTTGAACGTGACGCTGAGCTACGCATGCTCGTAGTTTTATGCGTCATTACTTTTTGGGTGTCAATTAGCCATTATCTGTTCAATATTCTCCCTACCACTTTTCGGTCGAACTTTAGGTTGATTCACCTTCCAAGCGGTCTTGACAATTCGTCCTGATGAACGATGACAATGATGTATTGGGTGAAAGCCACAGGCTGTAGCCCAGACTGTCCTGGGGTTTGTAAGCCCCTAGCATGCTTAGTGGCACTCAGGAATCCCAAGATCCCTTGGTCCCCTCAGGCTCTGTCACTGCTCAGCATCTCAGCGCTCGAAGAACAGTAAAGCACAGTGTGGCATGACAGCATGTGTAAATTATTAGCCCCACATGTAAGAATAAAGCGATACTATCTTGCATATATTGCAGATGGGAAGCAGCTGCAAGAGAGACAGAGAAAGATTCTGCTACATTCTTCCACTGCAGAAAAGGCACCTCAAGCAAGGGTCATTATTATGAACCACTATCTCCAATGAAACAGGCTTTGAATCGCTGCATTGTCAGAGAGAAGGGTGGAAGACAGAAAGGAATTCCTCCAGGACAAGAAAACTCACATCCTCTAAGACTCTAGGAATGAGACAATGAGGTCAAATACATCACTTTTTTTTTCTGTTTGTCACTATAAACTACTATGATCAGTCACAAAGTCAATACTATTGTTAGGAAGTAGAAGGGCAACGATTTAGATACTAAGGAATCTATTCATTTATTTATATTCTTGCAAGATAAACCACATTACATGCCACTTACAGCCCAAATCAAAAAGAAAAATGGAGTCATCATGATTAAGCTCGCTAGGATATAATACTACAGTCTCGATCTGATCCCTGGCGCTGTTTGTGGGGTTCAGCTAAAAACCAGAATGCAAGAGCACAAACTGAGCACTTATGACAGATGAAAATTTTAAATCATACTCTCAGTGAGGCGACGAGAGAGAAGGGGGAAGATAAACACTTGTGTCTAAATTTCTACAGCTTTACTCTTTTGTTTTTATGTGAAGCCATACATTAGCAGGTTATCAGGCCTGACAGCAGGCTAATGGATTCAGGACTGGTGGCCCACATTAACATTAATTTTTCTTAACTTTCCTCTCCCGCGAACCTCCCTCCCCAAGAAAAGATCTCAATTCATAGAAATAATATAAATATATTATGCTATACTACAAAAACATACTCATTTAATAAATACATCTAAAAGAATGAATAAAAAAGCTGAAAAAAATATCTAAACTGAAATCTAAATTAAATAATGAAATACATCTAAAAGAAACAAATAATCTAACATTAAATCTAAAAGAAACACAAATCTAAAAGAAAAGGAATATTAAATCTAAAAGAATGAATAAAAAAAGAAAAAAAAAGAATCTAAACTGAAATCTAAAATAAATAACTAAATAAATCTAGAAACAAATCACCTAACATTCAATCTAAAAGAAAGAAAAACAAATCTAAAAGAAAAGGACAATTTAACAAATCTAAAATAAATAAATAAATAAATAAGTTTATTTATTTGCTACTTATTTATAAATGCAAATGTATACTTTGACTACACATTTTGCTTTGGACAAAAGTCAAATCCATACATGTATTAAGCAAATACGTTTATTCCTGAAGAGAAAAACTGTCAGGTTAGAGTAAAAATATAGCTACATTAATTCTCACAGACCATCATCCCATCGCTAGAGCAGACTACATCTGATCCTTACACAGGTAGAGGAAAAGGTCAGAGCAGAGGTCACACTCTAAAAAATGCTGGGTTGTTTCAACCCAACTTTGGGTCAAATATGGACTAACCCAACCGTTGGGTTAAATTTTTACATTCAATTTTTAACCCAAAAGTTGGGTTAGTCCATATTTGACCCAAAGTTGGGTTGAAACACCCCAGCATTTTTTAGAGTGTATTGTTAGTGATTACTTCAGGGGTGAGTTTCATGTTTACATTTCAGCATATGCTAGTCTTGACTATAGTATCTTTTTCAGCCTTGGCTCACTGGCAAAATGTGTCTCTACATACTTTTAAAAAACTCTTTCACACAAATTTAGCAATTAATAAAGACTTGTATTTGCATGGTTCCTTGCAAAATATGTTATGATTTCAACTAAAAGAAACGAATACAGTTTGTGTTACATAACCAGCTGCATATGAATGGTTTTTCTGACTTAGTAAGCTTGCTCGGTAGCTCACCTGGTACACTTGTCATAGAGAGCACTCAAACCCAAAGTTGGGTTGAAACAACCCAGCATTTTTTAGAGAGTGCACCAATGTTAAAAGGCTAATATAAGGCTTTGAGTGTTGTTCTCTCGTTCTTATCTAAGACATATATATGAAGATGGTTTAGCGCTGTTTAATGCTAATTACGAACTGGACTTACTGCAGTGTGGATTCATATTAACATAGGTTTAAAAAGATACATATAAGCATTTGTGCCTGTTCTGGTGGACAAAAATGTATTAATAGTAAATTAATGTTAACAGTGAATGAGACTCAACGAGGGCCACATCCTCCCCATCATAAGTGCCTTCTGTGTCACTGGTGAACTTCATTTGAACTTTTACTTGCCCTACACAGAAACTACACTAAACTTATCAGTAAGTTTCCAAAACTGTATCAAATCTGATAGGATATTTCTGTCTTTAGGGATCACTAGATCCCAGCTACTTCCTCTAGGTTTCTCATCCCAGGCAAATAATGCTCCGAGTCCGGAAGCATGGTTTAATCCTCTCAAGCCCAGAGGTGAAAAGCAGGAACAAGACAGAAAAGGCAAATCCTCATGTGAGGAGGCCCTGTCCACACCTCGACATCCTGAAATGGCTGGTTGAGTATAATCCCTAAAAGCATGCCGCGAGCAGGTCATTGACAGAAAGAATTAATGTTTGGTGTGTGTGGGGTGGATAGTTATCTTGATAACACTCACCCCCCGCTCAACCTTAGAGGTTGCTTAGGGCAGTGATAAGGAGAAGGTTTGAAAAGGGCGGTTAAATGCATCAATGAGGTCGAACATCTGAAGAGCAAAAGGACAGTTCAGGGCAGTTCAGGACTAAAGATGAGATAAAAGGTGGAACTTCTGATGACAAACCAAAACTAGGCATTGAAACATGGTTATAATTTAAATTTCTAATTTAAATCCATATTTATTAAATAATTAAATAGTTACTGTAAATAATGACTACAATAAAAAAAAATTAATATAGAATTTTAAAATAATATATAGAATACAAAATGTAGAATACAGAATAGAAATATTGAATTTAAAAGTTGAATAAATAGTTAATGAACAAACAAATGAAAATGTATTCAATAAATAAATATTATAAAATATAGAATATACATATAATCTAAAAGCTAAAGTAATAATTAATAAACTTTAAGTAAATAAAACATTAGTTAATAAAAGTGAATAGTATAAAATATAGAATTAAAATAAATTGTAAAAATTTAATTGTTAAATGAATAAAACGTAAACAAGCAAATAAAAAGTTGGTCAATGAATATGATTAATTAAAATGAATATAATAATTAAAAGTTAAATGTATAGTTAACAAAATGTTAAAGTAAATGAAAGGTTGGTCAATCCATCAAATCAAGTCAGTCAACAAATAAAATAAATGTTACAATATACAGAATTAAAATAAATGTAATTTAAAAGTTCAATAAATAGTTAATACACTAAAATTTAAAATCCACAACTGAAATAAATGATAAAACAAACAAATTAACAAAAAAATTGTTCAATAGCAAATAAAATTCATTTAGATGAATAAACAAAACAAAACAAAAAAAAGTGTCTGTGCAGACAAACTGTACCAAACCACACTGGGTATTCCGATTAAAGTCTTTACGTGACCCAAAATTCACATTAATACATTGTAATACTAACCATTCGTTTTGCAGATTTATAGAATAATATTGAATCTGGGCTAAAGGTATACATTATTCTCTATGCTATACGTTTTGACATGCAATAATAAATTATGCAAACAGGGTAGACCTCACACGTAGAGAATGCACAAACAATATATAATACAAGCACATTTCTCTTTGTGCAAAAACCATCCATGGGACGCCAATGGCTATGGCTTTTTAATTCTAATTTCAGCCTTCGAGTAGAGGAAGCGACAAGAGTCTGGCGATTTGTGATTGGCATGAGAGTAGGGAACTCTTTAATTTAGCCTCTGGCTCCCTTCCTTTTTTTAGAGGAAATAATTACCACACTGCATTACTGCTAAACAACAACTGCTCAAGTACTGGGCTTTATCACATCACTGGGTATTTATAATGTTTATGAGTCCTCTCTTCTTACCAACATGAGGGGGCATTCGTATGAAAATAACAGCAGAGTGCCAGCAAACCCCTCCTGCTTTCTGCCTCCCTCCCCTCTCACCGTGCTCACACCTGGCTGTTTATGAAGGGGGCAGTTGAAAGGGGACATTATGGCCCTGTGTTACAATAGACGACGTCTGCACCCAGGCCTCTCAGAGAATGGACGCAGCTGCTGCTCTGAGAATGACCACATTTAAGAGTCCTCGTCACACACAGTGTGTGTATGTATGTGTGTGTGAGATAATATGAAATGATGGTGAGGGGGTTGGTCAGCTCAAAAACTTGTAGAAAAATGTATGTTTAGTTAAGAAAGTGAAATAATGTGAACTGCTGATAACATTCATCTGAAAAAAAAGAAAAGATTTTGAACTGAAAATGGTAGAAGCATCATGCATCATTCAAAATGAGGTGGCACACTGATTTAAAATGCAATTAAAACAAATCTAAATCTCAAAAATGTCATTTTAAAATAAATTAATAAATAATGGTATCGTTGACATTTGCCTTGCATGTTTTAAAGAAATTAAATTTAAATAGTATAGATAGATAGATAAAATGTAATTTGTTTACTCAGAATAAATTACTAAATAGATAACCGATAAGAAAAATAAATACAATGAATAGATAAGTTGAACAAACAAACTTTAGCATCTTTAATAGTTAACTTGAAAAAGGAAATACATTTAATATATTTGTTGTTATTTAACGGGCATGTTTTAAAGAAATAAATTCTTTAAATAGTGTACTTAAGATTAAATAAATAAAAATATTCATACAAAAAATAAATACAATGACTAAATAGATAAGATAGACAAACTAAATAAAATAATAAATAAATAAATAAATAAAATTGTATTTATAAATAAAAAGAAAGAAAGAAAGACAGAGAGAGAGAGAGAGAGAGGAGAAAGAAAGAAAGAAAGAAAGAAAGAAAGAAAGAAAGAAAGAAAGAAAGAAAGAAAGAAAAGAAAGAAAGAAAGAAAGAAAGAAAAATACAACAAAGTGATAAATAAGCTGAACAAACAATCTTTATTATCTTTAATGGCTAACTTCAAAAAAGTAAATAAATACGTTTATTTAATATCTTTGTTATTATTTAACGTGCATGTTTTAAAGAAATAAATTCTTTAAATAGTGTACTTACATTAAAAAAAATATTGAAACAAAAAATAAATACACTGACTAAATAGATAAGATATACGATCAAACTTTCATATCTTGAATATTTAACGTGAAAGAAAAAAGGAAAATAAATAAATAAATAAAGTTAAGAAAAAAATGAATAAGTATGAATAAATAGATAAACAAGATAAACACAAACTCTGGTACCTTTGATCAAAAATTGCATGTTTAAATCAATCAGTCAATCAGTCCGTCCATTCATCCAAGTTGGGCCATTTTCTACTCGTCACTTATTACCAAATGTGAACTGCAACTCCGTGGCCAGCAGCGGTCATCTTTTAGGACACTGCAACAGATCACACGTCTTGCCCTGCAACAGGTGCAAATTCCAGTAATACCTCTGTGTTTGGGAGTATTGTGCTTTTATCGGAGCTGTTCCAGTGGCACTTGGCGGATAACCAGCCTTGATTTAGGACAGGTATAACTCTGTCGCTTCTGTTTCAAAAACAAAATAGATCCATCTGTTTTACCCATAATAATCCACAGCCTAATGTTAAGACTGAGGCCAGGACTATTTTCAGCCTTTGTGTGCGTGTGCATCCATCTACGAGCAGGAAGCCCTCTACATCTTAAAAGGCGCTGGTGGGGATCTGCTGTCATCTCGGTGCTAATTGGGTGCCCATTTAAACAAAGGCAATAAACATTGACCAAAGGGGAACCTCTTGACAGCCATAAAAAAGCCATTTTGTGAGAGGAACAAGAAATCCTATTCTAACCCCCACTGACAGCCACTTTCCCCCACAAGCAGCTAAGAAATGTCCTCCATTTAAGGAATGAGAGCTTGACCTGGATCAGGTTCATCTCAGCGGGACGGCTACTGTTCATAGAGCTTCCTCTGAAACCAGCCATTAATTCAGATATGGAGGCCGCATTAAATGTTATGACATGTTATGAATGTGATGTAACCCAAACCAGAAATGCATAATGTATCCATAATTGCATAACAGAACCCATTTGTGTCGAATCTCACATAATTGTCATAACCATCTGGCATTCTTGTCTGGGGTTTATTTACTCAATAGCACCCCTTCAAATTTCTCAAAATAATTCATTTGCACCAGTGTTGTTGTTTAGTATCACTGACATACTATTATAGCATAGATAATGACAAATACAATATATATATAGTATATATAATGACAAAAATTACAAAAACACAACAAAATTGCTATTTCTTAAAGTGATAAATGAAAATTCTGTCATTAATTACTCACCCACATGTCGTTCCAAACCTGTAAGACTTTCGTTAATCTTTGGAACACAATATATTTTTGATGAGATCCGAGAGCGTTCTGACCCTGCATAGACATCAACACAACTGACACATTCAAGGCCCAAAAAAAAGGTAGTAAGGACATCATTAAAATAGTCCATATACGATTAAACCACTGATGTCCTTACCACCTTGCAGGGTACACTCTTAAAAATAAAGGTGCTTCACGATGCCATAGAAGAACCTTTTTTTCTAAATGGTTCCATAAAGAACCTTTATCATCTGAAGAACCTTTCTGTTTCACAAAAGGTTTTTTGTGGCGAAAGAAGGTTCTTCAGATTACAAAAAGGTAAGAAAGAGATGGTTCTTTAAAGAACCTTTGACTGAATGGTTATTTGTGGACCCAAAAATGGTTCTTCTATGGCATCACTTGAAGAACCTTTTGAAGCACCTTTATTTTTAAGAGTGTAAGAAAGCTCTCGAATTTCACCAAAAATATATTCATTTGTGTTCCGAAGATGAACGAAGGTCTTACAGGTTTAGAACGACATGAGGGTGAGTAATTAATGACAGAATTCTCATTTTTTGGGTGAACTATCCCTTTAAGAAATAGCAGTTTTGTTGTGCTCTTATTTTTATTAGGTTTCAGTCATTTTTTTAGTTAGACTATATACATTTATTGATTGATTGAATGATTGATAATTAATTCAGTTTTATCTGACTTCAAAAATGAGAAATGTTGCTAGCTGTAAAAAAAAGGGCAGTCTAAGGAAAACCACTTGCAAGTGGGTGATCTTTCTTGCGCACCACTGGTGTGAAAGAGTCCTTTGGAACAAACCAACTATTAATCCCATTAGACCACATAATTTCCTCTGGTACACATTCTTTGACCAAATGGCAGAATACACCTCACAGAGTCAAAAGAAAAAGAAAAGGAAGGACAGTGGAAGTGGAAGGTAAAAAAGAAGCTATGTACTTTTCAGCTGTGCAAGTGAATGAAATGTAAACAGTGCTTTAGAGAACAGCTTTAGATCTTAGCAAACATTGCGGAGGCCCTCTGTTCCACTTTGTAACCCTCCTGGCTGGCAAGGAGCTCAGCCTCTTTTCAAGCACCAATCTTTTGTAGAGCTTGTCTGACACCCAGCCAAGCTTCTTTCTCAGGATGTGCTTGCATATGCATGAAGGAAGGACCGTCCGGCCTCACCCCTGCCACTAAGAGCCAAAACTCGATCCTGGACAGAAGGATGGTTCGCTGCCTTATTACCAGTTACTGAGTTCTTCACATGACAACTTGATGGGTAGTTCTCAACGTTCTCAATGTTCTCAACCCAGAAACCAACCCAACCACCATCTTGGAGCACCTATCCACATTTCAGACCAGAAGATGAGAGAAGTAAATAAAAGAACGTTTGTTTTACCAGCCCACGTCCTCCTAAAGAGATCTTGATGGCCCGTGTTTTTGGTGAAACGGTGAAAACAGATAAATCTAGTTTTTTCCCCTCCCTTCCTCTCCTGCCAACTATCATACTTGTTTACTTTCATTCTCCGTTGTAGATAGCAGCCAGCCAGAATGCTTGCTTTCCAGGTGATTTCCTCCAGCCGATGGGGAGGGCTGATTCAGATCTTGCATGTTTAGACAGTGCTGAGAACTGAATGGAGGCTGGGGATATAGTGCAAGCCTAAATTGGCAATGGTTTTCTCCATGACAAAGGCTAAAATTCCCCTTCTCTATATACCGGACATTGATACACCACAGAATTAAAGAGATCCACTAAACAATGAAAAATCTGTCATCATTTACTCACCCCCAATTTGTTTCAAACCTGATGACTTACTTTTTTTCCTGGGGAAAAGAAAATAAGAGATTTTGAAAAAGATATTTTTTGGCCAAACAGTTTTGGAGCCCATTGGTTTTCATTGTAGGTACAAAAACAGGTCTTTAGTACATCTCTCGAGTTCCACAGAAGAAAGTACATTCCTTTAAGCGAAAAACAAGACAGCCATCAACTGTGACTCTTTGTCAATCCCAACATGGGATCTCAGAGTACTGAGGTCACCAATCCAAAGAGAATTTACAGATTAAACAATTACAACAAGCTAAAACAAGTTTCTTTCACTCATATACTTAGGATAAAACAGCACAGAAAAATCTTCCCTTTCTAAACATCATTCAACAGTCATTTGGTAAACTTTAATTGAACTTTAACTTACTGAACACTGTGTGTGTTGGGTAAGTTTCCAGTCACAAAGTACCAATTTAGGCCTGTACTGTCTCCATGCCTCCATTCAGGCCTAGGCAATGGTTTCTTCCATGACAAAATAATGAAATTCCCCTTGTCCGCATTGGGTATTGATATACCACAGAATTATTTTGAAATCCATCAACTGCGGCTTGTTGTCCATCATAGTCATGGAACCGGAGATTTGTGTTTATGTTATGCTAAGGATGGAAAAAGGGCATCAGTGTTCATCTTCATTGCAACCAAAGGTTGGTCCATTTGAGAAGTTTGCCTATAAAATTAAGTACTGCTTCCCTCTTTGTTGTTAAGTACCAGGTGACGAGCACTTAAAACCCCACAGAAGTCAAAAGTTTGGTCTTTAAGTTTTATACAAGCCTTTTGACTGCTTTAGATGAACACAAATGCATCTGGCAATGTTCTGCATGATCTTGAAGGCACAGTACCGCAAGTACTGATCTACTGATCAAGTAGGTTTACATCTTCAGAGCTGCTGTTTCACAGAACCCACACCAAGACTCCCACAAGGGTTAATAAGTTGTTGAGGCCAAGAATAAGACTTTCTTTGCCACCCACGTGGATCAGAATTCTAAGCTAAGACAACAATATGGCTCTTAGTCCTTTCATATCTCAGTATAATGCAGCTTTTTGTACCTGGCATCCTGTTTGCTGCAGACTACAGAAAGGCTCACTCATCCCTGTGAATTCATCAGTTTAAATTCTCATCTTTTCTGTTATTGCAACAGATCAGTTACTGTAATTATAGCACAATGTGCTACAGAGGAAACATTCAGTCAAGTACATAAAGTATTAGCTGTTATCTTGGTTTTAAAAACAAACAAAATATTATAACTGAATTTAAACAGGAATGCATTGAATGCACATACACTGTTTTAATATCAAAAAGCTTATTGGAAAATACATTAAAATCATACGTTCTGCAAAACAACCAAGTAGAGCTATGACAATCACATTTCACTCAGTTTTATTACAGTAGGCTAGCCTAATTGTACCAAGCCTTTTTAGTTAATTATTTAAAAAAAAAAATAAAATAAAATCTAATAGGCTCTAATGGGCCACAGTAACATTACTTTATTTGCCAATAACATTTCATAACAGCCAATAACAGATTTCTTAAGCAAATTTAGCATTTTCAGCAAGAAACGTTAATCTGTAATCATTTTAGCAATGTCAGGTTTGTAAATGAATCATTGTTTTGAATCTTTTCATTCAATCTTTGAACTGGTTCACCAAACCATTGTGAATTTTTTTGTTCATGAACCAGACTAAATTTAATAGTGGGAATTTTAAATTAAACCTGACTACTTAATTTAATGCAAATGACATTCTTTTTTTACTCTAAATGACTATGAACTGAACTGGGACACACGATTATACTGTATCCTTATCGAAATAGCACTATTGCCTACATACGACTTTATTGGAAATTTAGAGTATGATATATGATAGGAGCCATGTGACAATGTTTTTTTAAATTTTTTTTTATAAAAACTCATTCAAATAAAGGAATCAGACTCCCTTTAACAAATCACCATATTCATATATATCTATATATATATATATATATCTCTCTCTCTCTCTCTCTCTCTCTATATACAGTATATATATATATAATTTTATGTAATTTTCTTGATGAAATTTTCTTCTAAAATGAGTATTTTTATCAGACTCCTATGTGTAGGTTCAGTAATTTCACTTTGATGCAATGAATAGTATATATATGGTGTTATTTGAAACTTCACAAAGTAAACACTGCAACATTTGCATCTGAAGGAAAACTCATGTGAAATCTAAGAAATATATCCAATATGTTTATATAGTCACATAAACCTCGGATAACCCACAGACCTAAACAATGATGACAATGCAAAAAAGCATGCATGTTGGGCTAGTAAATCTTTAAGAAATAAGCAAAAATGTTCCATATGAAAATGTTCAGACAGCTGTACCCTTACGAAAAAGAAGTTTATTCAAGTGTACTATTAGTATACTTCTTTTAAACTAAAAATAAGAAAGTATACTTTCAGTCTACATTTTATGTACTTTCAAAGTTTACTACTGTTATACTTAAAGTATACTTAAAAGTATACTTTTATATACAAAAAAGCGGGCCAATTTAGTCCCAAGGAGTATTGAAATAGTACACTTACAAGTATACTACTAGTACACTGATATTTGTATACTTACTACATAAAGTATACTTAAAAATATACTTGAACTTTACTTAAGTATACTTAATAAAATAAACTTGAAGTATACTTCTTTTTGGTAAGGGTAATGCTAGTTTGGACATTTGGGAGAATAATATTGGTCTATCAAGCTAAGCAAATTGAAAGCAATTCAAATTTATGTATTTGTGCTTCAAAAAGCCATGTATGGTGGATAAATATAACTTCTTCCCACAGCCAAGACATTTGACCAAATATACTGCTTGTAGTAAACTTGGTGCATGTAAATGCTGTTTTGTTTATTAATTCAAGCTGTGAATGCACCGTGGGATTCAGGCTTTCTGAAAGGTTTAGATTCACAGGTTATGTACACAGTCGATAACACACCGATTTATCAAGTGTTTTCCTAAGCAGCCATGTAATCCACTCTACATCAGCTGTGTGGCTCAGCAAAGCCTTTGCAGTCGAATAACTCCAAAAGCCAGTGGATCACTCTTGCTCATGGAATCAGATGTGAAGTCACCATGGCACTAGACAACCCCCCAAAAAACCTCAAAAGTGACATTTAAAGAGGAATATACATCTAAAATGGTACATTAGCGACCACCCAGCTTTTAGATTGTATTACTTGTCCGTGAACGTATCCTCGCAGGACCAAAACGATTCCCTTCACTCACTGTTAAAACCAGAGCCAGCCGGCTTCACATCACCACACTGCCAAGACCGTATGGCGTTGTCAGCAGGCCAAGCTCCACACTAGTGTTTCTCCTTCGACCCCTTTAGACAACACAACCTTATGGAGAAAATAATCTCCAAACTGTCTCGAGCCAACGCGATCCAGACCAAATACTGGATCCAACTTCCTTCTACGTCATCCATTTGCAAGCGTGGGGCCTTTCCTGCGATTTGGATTGCCCATGAAGTCTCCCATGCAGATTTATGCCAAGTCATGAACCAGTCGAACCGAGACATGCGTTGCACTGCTGTTGACTGACAAGGCCAATTTACTCAACCCTTCACAGGTTTTAGCGCTGGTCTGGAAAGGGGGAAAAAAGCACAAATACGTGGTGGGGCTGCATTCAAGCCAAGCTGGTGGAGTCAATTGTCATGTGCATGCAACATTAAACAAGGGGAACATCTGGAAAGGAGTATAATGATCATTAATAGAGCTATAAGTAGAACTGCATGTGCCCTCGAAATGGTGTAGGGCCCAAACAAGGTGTTTTGCATATTGCGGTGGCATCTCTGTGCCATTTCTTTGGTTTCCAATAAAAGTCGGTGGGTTTTTATTATGGAATGACATCACTGGAGATGTGAGAAGAGCTAATGACTTTTGACCCTGCATGTGTGTAGCGACATATGCTCTTAGATAAGTCGGTTCTGAGCGAACTCTCACATCCATATAGGCTATTATCTGTCAAGGCTCAGCTTTACATTGCAGCTCAACTTGAACAAAGACAAATATGCTCAGCTATGGCTCAACGAAAAGGCCTACCTAAAGGAACAGCTGACCAAAAAAGTAAAAACCATTTACTTTTACTCAGTCTTGTCATTCCAAACCAGTATGTATTTCTCCTGTGGAACACAAAAGATGGCATACTGGAAAAATGTTGTCCATAATTAGGGGCTTTCGCACCAGAGGAACCTTTTCATAGTTCTATTGGTTCCACTATTGGTGGAAGTAATCGCTTTTTGGTGTTTCCGCACCTCAGGAACTAGAAACATATTTAGTTCTAAGAACTCCATTTGGAGGAACTAAATTAGCTCCTACTTCAGAGTAGTGTTTAAAACAGTTATATAGGAACTATCAGTGACGTACAGTAAGTGAATGCTGATTGGACAAACGCATTCAAAATACGGGCTACCCGGCATTTTTAGAAAGCCATGTAAAAAATATTTACTTCACGTAAGGAGTTTAATTTATTTAATCTGAAAATTTAGCCAGATTTTCATGCTTTTTCAATAGTGTAAATTCTGCGTTTACATTACATCTCCTTATCACGAAACCCACAACACACAACAAAAACAGCTCCGATCATGGCGTTCTCCATTCTCTGGTTATTGATGTTCATAAATGCCGTGAATAAAGACGTCGCTGTTGGCCGTTTTAGTGTTCCTGCTGTTGGTGCAAATGTAACCAGGAAAATGGCCCGAAGGGGAAATTGGTTCTCTAGGAACGACTCTGCTGGCTAGTTCTTAGAACTGAGTTCCTAGAACTATGCGGTGTGAAAGCCCCAATTGTCCATACAATAAATGTTGTTCAAAATTTGGGACCAAATTCCATTTTGAAAGCCACTGACTTCCACTGAATGTCCATTCTTAAAAATCTCTTTCATTTTCCACAAAATAAAAATTCATACAGGTTCGGAATGATATGAGGGAGAGTAAATGAAAATTTAATTTTTTATTCCTCAGGTTTAGAGAACATTGGTAATATGGTTGGATGTAGTGGTAGTAATGAAAAAAAGCTTAACTCAGTCTCCAAGTGAGGAGATAATATCTAACATGAAGGACATCTGGAATGTTCCCAACAATATGATAGCATCCCCCATAAGGGTTTCCATCCAATACCGTCTCAGGAAGACAACTTTTCATCTTCAAGACTTGACCATACAGACTAATGCTAGTTCTTTTCTTCTCCACAGTCATAAGAGTTCACTCTTCACTTTAAATGGCCTCTGCCTTGTTTTGTGTTTGCTCCTTCTTGCTTGACGCCATGAAATGTATTAAAATGCATGAGCTTCTCTTTGCCATTTCAAACAGAGCTGATTGCTCGCAAAGACCACAAATGCACACATGGCAATGCACGGACCCCCTCAGACTGAATCTCATTGTTTATGAGTGGGAAAGCAAAATATCCTCCGGCAGTATTTGGCTAGAGACCCGCAGTGCTGACCTAAATGGGGGCATTAATGAGAATTAGCACTTAGGTGACTTATAGAAACAACTCCAGATTTGGTTTGGTAAGGGTCACTGCAGGTGACAGCGATGGGGAGACTTGAGCCGTACAGAGGCTGGAGAACCGGTTCTGAATTTAAAAAAGGTAAAAAAGAGGTTTGTTCTGTTCAACAGACCATAAAGGATGAATGTTTAGCAAAGCTGAGGATAAACAGAGAAGAATCTCCTCATCAGGAATGCCAAGACAAATGAAGGACAAAGAGGCTTCTGAAAAGAGAAAATACACACATAGCCTTCTCATCATGTTCTTGCCCCTTTGTTGGTCCAAGTACTAAAGTTGTTGGGTTAAAATTAAATGTATTTAACCTCTGGGAAGGTCAGGTGAGAGTTTTTCCTGAACATTCCCAACATGGTTTTGACAGCACAGCACCCAAAAAATCATTACCGCCCTTTATATTCCATTATTTCAATGATTTACTTGAATTCAAAAGGTATTAGTTTCAGCATCAATGTCAATATTTTTTTTTTGTTAATGAAGCAAGAAGTAGTCTGCAAATTCGCCTGGTGTGGCTCCAGAAATTTTCTTGGACCTCATCAAGAAATCAACACATACCAGTCATAATTTCCAAGTTTTTTCTGGCCACTCGTTGTCTGTAGGAAAGCAATGAGATTTGGAGATGACTGAATTCCAGTTCAGGGAGGAAAATAACCTCAGGGACAACAGTTTAGAAGGGAGGGGTCTTGTTTCTGAGGAAAAAAGGGGAACAAGGGTAAAGAGCAGCTACTTGCGTGCGGCGTATTGGTACATTTTACCAACAGTGACCTTCAACAGCAAACCACTGGCACTTCTCACGCACGCATACACAAGTTTAATTCTCTCACACCATGGCACGACTTCATCCATCAGTTGGTACACAGATGTGCGATTTTCCAACATGTGTATTTTAGTAAATAGCAGTTTCAGTTTGGCACAAAGTCTGGTTTAAATCAAGAGGTGGCCGAGCTTGTCTTCTCTAGAGATTTAAATGGTATCAAGCTAAACGAACTAGCATGGAAAACCCTCTGTGGCCCATGTCAATCCTCTCTCGGTACTCTCTGTCTGGGGTTTGAAGGTGTTGTGGGCTCAAGCTATGAAGTGTGAAAGGAAAAAGAATGTCAAACAGACAAGGTCTTCATTAATCAACCCCTCCTCAACGCCTGTCTTGAGGGCTTGTTGATAGTACGGTGCGTAAAGGACCACTATTTTTAACAGAACGTCACACAGAGATCATATTTTCCAACATACCATTAGTCTGTCAAAGCCACAACTTAGCCATTGTTATTTCTAAAGGAGGCCATCAGGAGAAGTTCTACATTGTTATGATCTCATGCATGTCTGCTTTGAGACGGTTTTCAGTGACTGCCAAGTACAGGAAAAAAATAAATAAAAATAAATAAATGTAATTTAATTTAATTAAATAATTTTATTTTTGAATAAATAAAATAAATTGCTGTTGAAATGTATATCTTTGAGACCACGATTACCAGGTTCAGGGAAAACTAAACTAAACTAAAACTAAACTAAACTAAAAAATGAATACAAATGAATAAATAAAATAAATCATTGTTGAGATGTATTGCTTTGAGACCATTTTCAGCAACTGCCAAGTACAGGACAATAAATAAATAAAATAAATAAATAAATAAATACATACATACATACACACGTACATAAACTTCTGAAAAAATACAATAAATGGCTGTTTACAGGTAATACAATTAAATTTAAGAAAATTATTCAATTGAAAAATTACAGAATACAATAATAATAATAATAATAATAAAACTATTATTTTGTCTGTAAATAAAGTTATTTACCGCTTGAATGTTTAAGAACGGCAAAGACAAGATGAGATTGTGCTGCGAAGTGTCAGGGCAATGAAAAACCTTTTCAGAATTCACGGCTTGCCTTTTCCATGGAATGTTTGCTCTAGGCTTCTACAGGGAGTTCCTCAATGAATCCAACACTCACAGGACTCTCACAAGATAAGATAAGCCAGAATTTAACACAGCCCATTAGAGGCCCTACAGGATACATGGATATACATATCAGTGTTAAGAAAATACACTGTCTGAGTAATTTGCAGTTGGACTGATAAATCTGACATTTTAAAGCTAGGGAGGCAAACATTTCCCTTCACTAGGCACTTCTCTAGCAGCCTACGACCACTTTAGTGACCAGAGGGTCAGTTGGATTGTCAAGTGATACACCTTTCGCTTCAGCCTGAGGAGATTCCCATACTTGGACAACCATGCCGTGTTTGTTGTTGATAGATAGAAGGATCTCCTGGAGCATCACAATACAAACAATAGGCTTGTCAGTGGCTTCCTCATACAAGTGGCAAATGGCATGCTGCCACTTGACAAACTATTTAACTACAGAAGTATGGAAACTTATACTTACAGTATGAGTGCAAACAAATGTCTTAAACTGAAATTTCTTAACATTAATTATAATATTAACACAACAGTTAAATCAGTATGGAAGCCCATTTCCGACACTGAATAAAAAATAAAAAAGGGTTGCAAAAAGGTGGAAAATGTACAGTAAATTTCGTAAACATTCTAGAAATTTTGGAAACTTTCCAGGATTTTTTGGAATCTTCCAGGGATTTTTGTGAAGTTTCCAGAAATTTTCCACCCCTTTGCAACCCTAATTCTAATATAAACTCGCAATTCTGACTTTTTCTTCTCAGAATTGAGAGAAATAAACTCGGAATTGCGAGTTATAAAGTCCAGTTCTGAGGGGAAAAAAGACTGATATTTTCTCAGAAATGCGAGTTTATATCTCACATTCTGACTTAACTTGCAATATTGGCTTTTTTCTCAGAATTGCGTGAAATAAGCTCGAAACTGCAAGAAGGCAAAAAGTCAGAATTGCGAGATATAAACTCGAAAAAAAGGCTTTATATCTCGTAATCCTGACTTTATTTCTTGCAATTGCGAGTTTATATCCAGCAATTCTGACTTTTTCCCCTCGCAATTCTAACTTAACTCCCAATTCAGAGTTCATATCACGCAATTCTGAGAAAAGACAGAATTTCAAGTTTATATCTCACAATTCAGGCTTCATAACTCGCAATTGTGTTTATAACACAATTCTGAGAAAAGTCAGAATTGTGAAATGTGAACTCGCAATTGCAAAAAAAAAAAAAAAAAGTCAGAATTGTGAGAGAAGTCACAATAACCTGTTTTTTTTTAATTTTTTATTCAGTGGTGGAAATGGGCTTCCATAAATTCTGTAGACAATTTAAAAAAAAAATAGTTCTGCATTCAAATGCTTCAAAGTTTGCACTGAAACAACAGCACATCATGTGCGTAGACTTGATGATGGGTTCCCACCCAGTCTACATGCATGCTTCAGTTTTATAAGACAAAGCTGTGGTAGGCCCAGCATTCATGAGGAGCGGAGACCAAATGTGCATTCGATTGATTGTTTTGCATCCCTGAACCTCTTTGCTAGACATTGCCCTCACCAAAGCCCCTGCTCATAATGAAGAGCAGACTTTATTTGTAGTATAACAGGCCCTGCCATCTTTTGCAGACCAGTGTAAGGGATTTTGCACCCCCAGGCTCTGAAAAATGAAATTATGGAAAGTTTTCAATACCTTCCATGTTAGACAGAGTATGATGGGCTAATTTTGGGAGTGGCAGCACAATAGGAGATGCTTCTTGAAGGAATGGCGAGTTAAAAGGGGGACTGCTCACTTAGCTAAATTGAGCGTGCCTCTCATCCTTCAGGAGTCTGTGTTTACGGAAGAACAAATGAAAGCATCTTACAGTTAGTGCTCAGGAATCCCATAAGCTTCTCCAGACGTACCATTCCTACAGTAGAGCTGGAAAATATTATTTAATCATATATTAGAAAGCAGTGAAATTAAGATATTAATCTTAAATTGTAATTGAAGCACTCTTGCCAGACCTGATCTGTGCACAATGCAAGCTGGAACACAACATAAAAAAAAAAAAATAGTAAAAACGCTATAAAATGGGTAGGTTTAGGTTTGGGGGTAGGTTAAGGGGTCTAAAAATCTAAATCGCTTATTGATAAAATGAAAAAAATGCATTGATACCAATATCTTGATATAAAAGACACGTAAATATTTTTACGTTTTTTAGCTAAAAATACGTAGCGATTTGTACGTTTTAAACGTTGAAATACGTCTAAACTGTACGTTTTAGCATTAATAAAAACGTACAAAAGTGTACGTTTTGTGCTTGTAAATGTTACGTATTAATACCTACGTATAAACATGAGACCAGGCTGGACAATGTTATATGGCAACCTTGCAGCATTTTCATGTTCTGTTCACATCATTAAATGTACTCCGTTTCAGGTTTTTTTTTTAAGTTGCTGTAGTGATGAAAATCGCAAAGCATCAAAGCACTTATGCTTCTGAGTTGCTCTGATCTATCAACCAGAAAAATATGTAGAGGCAACTTCAAAGGACACATTTCTGTGAGGGGGCCAGTCATATAATGTCACTACATTTATTCCTGGACCTAAGGTAAAAGATCCTTTCATTCCTGCATGAAAATTGGTTTTATGAATAAATAATTGAAATAATTTCACAGGGAAATTATGACAAGCACCAATATCCTCACCTCTTTATCATGTAAGCAATAAAAATGTCTTGTATAATCAAGCGTTTAAACATCAGCCTTGAAGACTACTCTATATACAATAAAGTCATAATACTGTTTATTCAGATTTAACAAGTTTGGAAAAAGTTAATCTATTTTAGTCACCGCATTAGTCAACATGAAAGCAAAATTGTCACCCACTTTTCAGCTGATATTGAAAGGGACACTTAATTACTCTTCAAACTTAAACTGTATTTGAGCTTGGCCTGCTAATACCACTCAATTTCAAAATTCAGAAAAAAAAAATAAATAATAATTATTAACTAAAATACTATTATATAAAGCAAAGTGAACCATAGTAGAAAGAGCAGGCCACAGTTCAACATTTCAGTTGCGCAATAAAAATGTCTTGTATAATCAAGTCAGTCAAGTTGTATAAACATCAGCCTTGAAGACTACTCTATATACAATAAAGTCATAATACTGTTTATTCAGATTTAACAAGTTTGGAAAAAGTTAATCTATTTTAGTCACCGCATTAGTCAACATGAAAGCAAAATTGTCACCCACTTTTCAGCTGATATTGAAAGGGACACTTAATTACTCTTCAAACTTAAACTGTATTTGAG
Organism: Sinocyclocheilus anshuiensis; assembly: GCF_001515605.1. Classification (NCBI taxonomy): domain Eukaryota; kingdom Metazoa; phylum Chordata; class Actinopteri; order Cypriniformes; family Cyprinidae; genus Sinocyclocheilus; species Sinocyclocheilus anshuiensis. Next base: position 262,111 of record NW_015539926.1, read on the forward strand.
CTTGGCCTGCTAATACCACTCAATTTCAAAATTCAGAAAAAAAAAATAAATAATAATTATTAACTAAAATACTATTATATAAAGCAAAGTGAACCATAGTAGAAAGAGCAGGCCACAGTTCAACATTTCAGTTGCCAAAAACAGAAGATCAAAGGTGCAGAGGGAGATTCAGAACCCCTCATTTCAGGTCAGGCTAATTTCAAAAGCCTTAAAGTTGGAATGTTAAATTGTGGGTCGGCAACCAATTCATACCTTTTTGGTTGGACTGCAAAAGGCTTCCAGCTGAAGCCAGTTACAATAACACATGCCGCTAGAACCAGACCAACTGAGCCCTGCTGGAAATGGCAGGAATCCTCACATTTACAGACTCTGCTTGCCAAGATAATACAATTTTGCCATGTCTACTTAATGAGGGAAACTAGAGTAACTCTGTTCAGTGGCTGAAACCTGCAGAGAAAGGCAGAGAGACAAGAGGGAAGCCAGAAAGAGACTGCCTTACAGGGCTAGAAATGGGAAATTAAGAATGCATTTTAATATATGATAAATCAGCAGGCTCCTATTGATGGGTTCAGTTCAGTCTAGTCCAAGAAAACCCAATAGGAAACCGTTTGGGCCAATAAGCATAAGAGTCTTGCACTTTTAAAGGGATAGTTCACCCAAAAATGAAAATTCTATCATTAATTACTTACCCTCATGTCATTCCAATGAAATCAGACAGCTTTCTTTCCCTGCATAGACAGCAATGCAACTACCACGTTCAAGGCCCAGAAATGTAGTAAGGACATTGTTAAAAAAAACAAACAAAAAAAACAGTATTCTTGTAGCTTCATAAAATTAAGGTTGAACCACTTATGTCACAGGGACTATTTTAACACTGTCCTTACTACATTTCTGGGCCCTTGCGTTGCTGTCTATGCAGAAAGCCCTCAGATTTCATCAAAAATATGTCGATTACTGTTCCGAAGATGAACGAAGGTCTTACGGGTTTGGAACGACATGAGGGTGAGTAATTAATGACAGAATTTTCATTTTTGGGTGAACTAGCCCTTTAAGAGCAAGGAGGGTCAAACAAAATGTTAAACATACAGTCTTAGTAGGCAGGGTGTATCAAATGATAAAATGCTCAAAAGGCCTAATTATAGCAGAAGTGTGATTTTACAACAACAAGGATGCAGCCTTATGTGCTTTTTTTTTATAGCAAATTCTTAAAAAAAAAACAGCAACTTAAATTCACTTACAAATTTTTATTATGAATACATACAAGTTTACATGGGAACCCATGGTGATTTAGCCTTCTAAGTTGGCCTACAAATTGATACCATTAATGAAAAGCTCTATTCTGGGGTTGTTTCTAGATGCCATTCACAAAACTAGCACAACAGGTACTAAAAAACATTGCCAGAACATTGTGTATGTCTCAAAGAATTGAATGATGGGTGCAGCAAAAATTCAAATGAAATTTGTGCATGCATCGGTAAATCCATCAACAGCCTTATTTGGCAATGAACAGCTACAATTATTTAAGATTATATAAGCGTGTTACAATGCAACAAGGGCAAGAAAAAAAACTGACAGTTCTAAGTCCAGTCAGAGATCACAGCAAGTTTTTTTTTTTTTTTTATATATTTTAGCTTCTGTTGCCTTTGATCAAGATTGGTTTTATCTGCTCACTTTCCAAGCTCAGTAGTCATTGAAAAAAGATAGACCAAAGCAAAAACAAGCCATTTAATGTTTTGTCCAATGTTTGGAAAGTGTCTAATCTCCAGTCAGGGTACTACTAAATGTCCAGGTTTCTAACTTTATGCATTGTAATTCAAGGAATCACAACTGGGTTGCGCTGCTTCATAGCTTCACATTTGAAGTATAACTCACTTTTTTTTTTGGTGGCCTTTAATCTTCAGAAAATATCTTTATTCATGGATGACTGTATAAAATTGGCTTATATCTGGGATACAACAGAAATTGTTTTCCAGAGTTTTACCCACTAAAAACCACATACAAGGCCCATATAGACCACTCCAAGTACATTCGATTTAAAAGTAGTGTCTTAAGTGAAAGTCCAGTATTGCAGTAATAATGTTGAACTAACTGACTGAATAAATTGCAAGTTCTCTAAAACATACAGCAAATTAAGGGATAAAAGTCTCCCAGCACTCACTAAAAAGGTTTGGTTGCTATGTGATTAAAGCATAGACATAATCAAAATAAAGTATGTAATGTTTTTAACTTATATGAGACTTGCCAGTTTTCAGAGCAATAACCACACCAAAAGCATTACCCACGTCATGTACGGCCATATTTTCCCATAAGTGATAACAGAAAGTCTGCCAGAACAATGAAGGCGGGATTTCGAGGGGCAGAGTTGTGTTGGCTTCAGATGTTTCCCCTCGGGACCATCACTGCCAATTCACTCTGCTTCACATTGTTATGCATCCAAGTGGGGGGTCAGTGTCAAGAGACGCGCACCCACCCATTAGGTCTCCATACCACAACACAACAGGCTGCGATTCAGACTGGTTCTGTCTCGAGGCAGTCAAGACCTACTAAATACAAAGCCAGTCAGGGACTGTAATGACAGTTGAGATGTGATCCTTCAGAGTTTCTTTGAGCTCCGTGGTGGAGGGTGAGATCAGCATTCCAGATGCCATTTATAGACCCTCGGGATTGTTAATCAAACACGTTCACCACAAGAGATAGTGTAAGATATCATCGAAACCACATCAAAACACCAACAAAGAACCACACTGTTATACATATGACATCACAATATGATTCCAATTAGCCTTAATGTGTGATGTACAGTGAACAAATTTGTTGAATAAAAAGCGTGCCCATAATTTGAAGATGAAATGGTTGCATGTGTCAGAGATGAAAACAAACAAGGTGAGCGTTTACAGAACACGAAGAAGAATTCAGTTTAACAGAAGAGAGAAAGAGCAAGTGAGCTGCATAAAAATGGTAATAATGATTTTATTTGCAAAGCTAATGCAGGAAACACCAGATTTATTTGGTATTAACAAAGCCATGGCAAGAGTAGACACAACTTAATAAAACAACACTAAATACATGCTGTCCAAGTACACCCACAATGCCTTTCTGCATACTAGTGGAGGGCTCGCAATAAGAATACATGTTCTGCATAACATATTTGCAGTTGATTATGATACTAATTCCATCAAAAAGCTTGCTCCTTTAAAAAAATATTCCTGATGATTAAACAACTGCTTAGGATACTTGGTGAACCTTTGTAACTTGTAAAAAAAAAAAGTTGCAAAAAGTGTCATTTCCATTCAAACGTGGCCTGTAATATTTTTGTGCCATGTGGGTTTTAAGATGCAGTTTCTACGTAAAAAAAAAAAAAAAGTATTTTAAAATTAAGCTTAAAAACGCCACTTGTCAGAAATGCATTGGCAGCAATAATCTGTTAAAAATAATAAAATAAGATAAAATAAAAATGCTCAAAGCTGATTGTAAAATTAAACAAACTGCATGGTGATCATTGGCTGTCATTGAAAAACAAAAAAATTATGTGTCTGAATTGATTCATGCACAAGTGGCTGAAACAATTTCTGATCATGGACCTAAATTATTTCAGAGTACTTTGGGAAATATCCCATACACCAATGCATTTTGCCTCTCCTTTAGAACAATTCATTTTTATTTCTTCCAGAATGTGTCCATACATGACCTCATGTGAGTCCCTGGCATAAATACACTTGTCACAACATCCAAGACATTCACAACACATCTGGTATCAGTTCTCAAGTGTAACATTGGATGAGAAAGTCATCCAATTCAAATTGGAGGTGAAAATCCCAGGAAATCCTAGATCAATGAAAGACTTCAGACAGAGTTATTCTGAAAACACATGTATTTGAGTAAGGAAGAAGTTTTAATGATGTTCAATCAAAAGACCTTAGGGTCAAAGCAAGGAAAAAGACTTCAATCCAACAGTGCACTTCCATCTGTGCTATATTTTAATTGCACATAGTAATGGATAGACATTTGTGCATTATGACGTACTAACAGGCATCTTCAGCAAACCTAAACCAAATGACCCATGGAATGTGCAATGAGCAAACCGAGCAAATGTTTTTAACAATATGCAATTAAAATGGCCAAAGAAACTTTTCAATTTTGTTTTTTTACAAAGTTGATCTCCAGCGCACTCAAAAATGAACCCAGCTATCAAAAATATATTTTATATATTTTATATAAAGATAGTTCTGCTAATGTTCCCGTTAAAGGGTTAGTTCACCCAAAAATTACAATTCTGTCATTAATTATTCACCCTCATGTTGTTCCAAACTCGTAAGACCTTCATTCATCTTTGGAACACAAATTAAGACATTTTTAGATAAGATAATTAAGATACTGAAACATTTTATGGCCCAGAAAGTTAGTAAGGGCATCGTTAAAATAGTCCATGTGACAGTGAGTACGTTTACATGGACAACAATACTCCGATTTTAATATGATTAAGACAATACTCTGATTAAGAATCTACCATGTAAACAGATATTTTTGATTACCTTAATCCGGCTAAAGTCATAATCGAAGTAAACAGAAATCGAATTAAGACATGTGGAGTTTTCTACGGTGGCCGAGAAGTGCAGAGCAAATAACAATTCTGAAAACAAAATAACAAATTACAAACGCAAATGCAAGTCTAAAAAACAAAATAACAATTCAGAAAGCATTAAAAGTGGCTGTAAAATATTAGCTCTAGTGGTGCAGATGGATAAGTGTGTATTATTGGCTTTTTGACGCGATCGACCCGGGTTCGATCCCGCCTTTTGCCGAACTTTTCACAGACACTTTTAACTAAATGTAAATAGACACCCCATATTTTTTTATTCCAGAGTAAGGACAATTCATACAATACATTTAAACTGAGCTACTTTAATACCATCTCCGAACCTTCTACCACGGCTCTGCTGTTCTTCGGCTGGTTCTTCCCTGTATACGTTGATTGACAGATGTCTCGTCCAGTCAGCGGTGAGTAATCCCAAACCAATGCTGTCTCAAACTATACCTACCTCTTCCGGTTTTTCTGATTTGTCATTGTGTTTTCTGACTTGTTAATTTGTTTTCGGATTTGTCGTTGTGTTTTCTGACTTATTTTGTTTTCGAATTTGTCATTGTGTTTTCTGACTTGTTATAATGTTTTCTGAATTGTTGTTGTGCTTTCTGAATTGTTATTTTGTTTTTTAGACTTGCATTTGCGTTTGTAATTTGTTATTTTGTTTTCAGAATTGTGATTTGCTCTGCACTTCTCGGCCACCGTAGTATTCCTATTTTAGTCGCATTACTGAAGTGCAGAACAGACATGTAAACACCTTAATCACATTATTACCGTCATGTAGGACTTTTCGCCGCATTTTGTGACAGGATACACACACGGCAGTGCTCAACCGTTTGACGGCAAATAAAAAAGCTTAAAGAAATAGCTTCTAACATAATTAGATTACTGATGTCCATGTAAACATAGTCAGTGTTTCAACTGCAATGTTATGAAGCTACTTTATGACTTTATAATGACTTTATTCAGTGATTTCTTGTCTCTCGTGAATGGAGGCCGAGACGGTTATTTATTGGCGGTTATTTTAGTTTTCTTTGCGCACAAAAAGTATTCTCATAGCATGTCAAATGGACTATTTTAAACATGTTCTTACTACCTTTCTGGGCCTTGAATGTGTTAGTTGCGTTGTTGTCTATGCAGGATCAGAAAGCTCTCGGATTTAATTAAAATATCTTAATTTGTGTTCCGAAAATGAATAAAGGTCTTACGGGTTTGGAACAATATGAGGGTGAGTAATTAATGACAATTTTCATTTCTGGGTGAATGTTATTTCTTAATGTCCTCTGAGCTTTTAAAGGGGTCATATGATGCGATTTCAATTTTTCCTTTCTCTTTGGAGTGTTACAAGCTCTTGGTGCATAAAGAAGATCTGTAAAGTTGCAAAGACTAAAGTCTCAAATCCAAAGAGATATTCTTTATAAAAGTTCAGAGTCAGCCACACCTACCTAAAACGGCTGGTTCTAACACGTCCCCACATGTCTACCTCACTATGTGGGAAGATTTGCATAACATGGCCCAAATGTTCACGCAAAGAAAGAAGGCGCAACTTTTAGTCTCACTGTAGTTTTGTTGACGATGCAGCCATGTCGTGAAGACGCTGTGTGCTTCGTTGTGAAAGCGAAACTACTTTGTTTGG
>NW_015539926.1:268917-282094 GCF_001515605.1 Sinocyclocheilus anshuiensis
CGATGCAATGCAACGCAACGCGTAAAAAGACAGTATAAGTCATTATAATCAGTAATTATGTCCCCACTGGATGCAACAAATGCCTCGTTTGTAATGGGTTTTAATGTTTTTGTCTCGTCGCTCCGGCCGGGACATGGCATCAACAGTATGTGAGGGGCGTAACATTTCCGTCTAATGCTTGAGGTATTCGGCCAATCACAACATATTGGATAGCTGGCCAGTCACAGCACACCTCGCTTTTCAGACCGATGAGCTTTGTAAAAATCGACGCGTTTCAAAAAGGCGGGGCATAGAGGAGAAACAATAATGTACAGTATGTGGAAAATAATGTTTTTTTAACTTTAAACCGCATAAACACATTTCATTACACCAAATAATGTTCTTTTTAGCAGCATCATATGACCCATTTAATATGTCCAAGTTTTTTTTAAATGTTTAAAAAACATTTTCTTGGTTATGTGAATGTTAAAGAAAACTTTAAGGGAACTTCCCATTTTATAATTTTGAAAATATCATCAGAATGCTGCTTTTAAATGTTCTTTGAAACAAGTAGTAACACTTAAAAAGTTAGACGAATGTCCAGCTAAAATGTTTCAGAAAAACATTCCATGAATATATGTTTTCATGTTAACATTTTGAAAACATTACCAAAAACCAGATAACTTTGAACAAACATTATTACAAAAATTACTGAAATGTTTGTCGCAACTTTGGAAAAAAAACCTCGCCAGAAAATTTGCCAAAGTTCTGAGAACGTTCCCTGTTAGCTGTGAGGTAACACATGCTTCATTGAATAACACTTATGATGCGGAGGAAGAATGAAAATGGCAAAAACAGGTCTCTCCAAAACACAAAGAAAAGCCATTAGTCTTGGCCATGGCACAGGTGTAAATGTTAAGAATGGCAGAATTCAGCACACTGAACCAGAAGTTTGTTCTTTCATATTAACCATCAAAAATTACACTACATGCATACAAACAGTGAAAAAAACAATATTATCCACTGACATTCTCATCAAACCTTGGGGGCAAAAGAGTTTGCAATAAACAACTGCTGCCCATGCCTAAGTCACAAACCCCGCAGTTTGCGTGCATGGGGCCTGTATTGCTTTATATTGGACTACACACTGTCGTTCTGTTCTCTTGACTTTTATGCAGCTTTACAAATGTTTCCAGACACTTTTACTGTGGCTTTCTGGCTGAGACTCTAAGGCCGGGAGGATGTGCTATTAATTCCATCAAGGGGACAGGCAAATCACACGCACAAGCTCAGACATTGAACAGAACGCCTAGGAGTTTTAAAAAAGGTCTTCTGATGATCTAAAAAAGAAATCATGAACCATAAACACCCCTTCACCAGACATTTTCATATTTAAAAGCTGGAGAAATGAGAAGCAGAACACTCTACTACTAAACAGCACAGCACGAGCAGACAGAGGGGCACAGATCCAGCGGGACGGCCCACCTGTTACTGTGGTTATGAGACAAGACTGCTCGAAGAGAACAAAGTGGTGGGCTGGAGAATGCTTTAAGAGTCTGGTTTAATGTCAAAGACACTACAAGGCATCTGAAAAGATAATTCGCTCGCTCTTCGCTAACTGGATTTACAGCCCACATGACATCCACTGTTTAATATGCATCGCTCCGAACATCTGGATTCTGTGGTGTGAGGGGAAAAGAAAATGCATTTTAGCTTTTTATTGTAACAATTAAGAACACTGCTCTGTCATTAATGACCTTAAGTGGAGTGGGATTAATTATTTTTTATGTGATTTATTGGGCCATGTTTGTTTTTTTAATGCCAGCGGTTGATTTTTTAAATTTTGTTTATTATTAATTCATGCTTTTTTTTCCAGAAAGTGTTTTATGTGCTTTAAATCACCATCTGCGTTCTAGTGGACACCTTTTTTTTTTACGATATTTGAACTGCGTGGACAGAAACATAATGCAGGCTTCATTTAACTTAAGCTAAACTTGTCAAAGTTTAAAGGCCAGAGAGAATAACATTAACAGGATTAATGGAAGGGAATAATGAATAAACCCTCATAAAAAGTGGTCTATAAAAAAGTGGAGCTATATTAAGGTTTTTCTGAAGTTACATCCTTTGAGTGAGAAACAGAAAACATTTAACAAAATAATAATGAAAATCTTATCCATCCTAAATGATCTCTGGAGTGATTCATATAGAGGCAATATAGAAACATTCTTTTGAGTCATAACTTCAATCAGTCTGTCTGAATAATTTATTCATGAATCAGACCAGTTTCTAAAGTTCAACTCTCTTTATTTCTTTTGGTCTGTTGGTCACACAAAGCTACTGTATGATTTCAGAGAGTTATATAGACTCGTTTTATAATGCTTTTATGGTACAGAGATGTCATTTTGAGGATACTGTCCCAATGACAAGCTGTTGTAAACCTAAAGGAACAACCATTACAACATTTTTTTTCTGATTGAGTGCATATTACACATTACATTATACAATTTAAGTTAGTTTTGCACAGAAGAAAGTCAGTAATATAGGTTTTGGAACATCCTGGGGTGAATATTTTATTTTATAATTTTATTTTATTTTATGCATACAATTTCAATTTATTCCAAACCTTAGCAGCAAGAGATAAACAAGTGATCAATAATCACCTAAAAAAGATAAACAAACAACTGCATTTTAAATGCCAGACAAAGGGTTGATCTTGAACTACCTTGATGCAGTGAACTGATAAAATGAAAAGGAAAAGCATCATCATGTTTCTTCATTACTCTTTGCATGCACTGCCAAAATGAGACTGGAAAAAAAAAAATAGCATAATGGGGCTTGACTCCCCTTAAATAGCCCTTAATTCAATTTGGCTTCCACAATTTATCCTACAACTTTAAAAGTGAGCCATCAAAAACATTTAGCAGACATCCTATATTTACCAGCGACTTTAAGTAACAGGCATTAGCCGAGTGAAAAATATGAACCATTTAATATGCTTCTGCCTCTCCCATAATACTCGAAAGATTCAAGCGTCCCATGTGCGAGCAGTGTGTAAGCAGTAACAGACACCGGTTTAGAAACACCGAAGTGTTTGTTTTCATAGCCTTGGGATAGAGACATCTGAGCAGCTCTGTGGGGAGACAGGAGTGGATGGGAGTAAGACACTCCAACTTTTACCACCACATCAATGTATCTCCTCTTCCCTCAAACATATGACCTCCAGTGTTAGTTCAGTTCTGTTTAAACTGGCTGCCCTAATTAACCAGACCGACTACAGGAGAATAACTAGAGGTCTTAGTTACTACTGGAGAAAGTACATGATTGAGTGTGAAAACAGGAAAGAAACACAGCAGAGAAAAAATACTGTGAAATTCAAGTCATAAGTCACATTTTGTCAGAAACGTGACCCGTTACCTTCCAAATGGAAACTTTCGAGGTACCAATCTCAACAGCAATAGATCATTTGTTTAACATTTCAGCACCAGGTGTTAAAGTAATAGCTCATAACTTTCAAGCCAACCACCAGAAGATTTCACAACCTAATAGGTGAGACAGGCCTCGGCCTTACAGCAGAAGTACTGTTGGAATCTCATAAACACAAACAAGCGTGTTACTCACTGCTGGACTCTCATGTCAAACATTTTCTCAAAAATACGCCCATTTATAAGCCACATTTTACAAACCGAAGCGGTCAGTCAAATTGGTTAGAAAAAAAAAAAAAGAAAAAGCTGCCAACAGAAATTTTCACCTGTGTATACAGCATTTGACTTTGGTAAAACTCGTTAAATTTGAGGGCAGCTGCAGATTTTCCACAGATCATAAAATCATCCAGGCATGTGCCATTTCGATGCCTTGAGGCTGCTTTACCAAGAACCACATCAGATGAAATTCAAGCAAGGGATTTTGCTGACAAACACTCTTTCACTTTTTCTCCATCCGTATATTCTTTGTCCTCCACCCATTTCTCATGACCGCTATTCTGTCTGTGAAAATAAGCAAAGTTCCCGTCTCTCACCCCCATGACCTCACCGACTGACGCTTAAGTACGTGCTGAGCAAGATCACGGCTGCCGGGCTCAGGTGTCTGCACTCTGCGTCACCCTCCAGATGTGAGCTTCTGTCACAAGGGCTCTATTAATCTATGCCGGGCCTGTCAGCCTGGTTTCTGCCTCCATCAGCTAATGCATTGTAAAGTCTCCCCGCTCCCCTAAGTCTACTGATATGAACACTTATGCCTGAAACTCTATATTTTGTTTAGGAAATTAGTCATAAATTAGGGGAGCTCCCAGACATGGTCTGGGGAGGAGAGTGGACAGAGAGGGGTCTGTTGCCGGTGGGGGAAACACATCTCGGCCATTCCTGAGGAATCGGGCCACCGCAACACCCTTGAAAGCGCTGCCATGCTTTTGAGGAATTTTCATGACTGAGGAAATGCTGACATATTGTGCCTCCGCCAAAATGAATGACATTTTATGTTCTGTGTAATGCACTTGCAAAATGGAGACCATGCTGGCTAATGTAAATGGATGTGATGTTGCGTAGCATATTGTTATAATAACAAAAGTGAATTTAGACATTACGAGTCAACTATACGGAAATGGATTTTCATGTTCAAATTTGATAAAGATTACATTTAAGTCTTAAAGGGGTCATCGGATGCTACATGCACTTTTACAAGTTGTTTGAACTGAAATGTGTGTTGGCAGTGTGTGTACACAACCACCCTATAATGATAAAAATCCACTCAGTGTTTTTTTTTTTAATCTCGTTAAATCATTTCCCCTTTTTCAAATCGAGCCGATCTCAATGCCTGTCTGTGTGACGTCACACAGACCCAGGCCCTCCCACGATTGTTGATTGACACTAGCGTTTTACCTTAGACCCGCCCTGAGTGAGCTGTCATCAGTCCACCATTGTTTCGACGCAGGAGCAGATGTAGACAAGAATGTCTCCTAAGCGATTGAGGTGTTTTGTTGTTGGATGTAATTATGAACATAGCAGTCATCATTTACTCCAGACTTCTGAGCCGCTGAAGAGACCGTGGATTACCTTTGATTTTGAAGGGAATGTGCCCCCGATCTGCCTAAGTGCGTTTATGTTTGCGCAAATCATTCGTGATCCAGCCTCACCTACAGAAGAAGTGAGTATAAGGTTCTTTTATGAATCTTTGCAAATCCCCTTCCCTAATAACGTGCTAGTTAGCAAGTTCCGCGGCTAAAGTAAACAGTATCATGAGAACGGCGTCACCCCATGGAAGAGAGGGGCGGGGTGAGCAGAGCTCATTTACATTTAAAGGGGTCATATGATGCTGCTAAAAAGAACATTATTTGGTGTATTTGGTGTAATGAAATGTGTTTATGCGGTTTAAAGTTAAAAAAACACATTATTTTCAACATACTGTACATTATTGTTTCTCCTTTATGCCCCGCCTTTTTGAAACGCGTCGATTTTTGTCACCCCATGGAAGAGAGGGGCGGGGTGAGCAGAGCTCATTTACATTTAAAGGGGTCATATGATGCTGCTAAAAAGAACATTATTTGGTGTATTTGGTGTAATGAAATGTGTTACAGATCTTCTTTATGCACCAAGAGCTTGTAACACATATCCATTATTGATAGACAGAATGACTAATAAATAAATTAATAAATTTGATCTGACAGACAGACAGACAATTAAACAAATAAATAAATGCTGATATATTTTCAATATCAACGGACAGAACTACTAATAAAAAAAAAATAAAATAAAAAAAAATAAAATAATAATATATATATATATATATATATACACAATATTGATAAATAGAGTAACAAGTTAATACATATTTATACAATATCTCAAAATGTGCATAAAATTATGTGGATGGAACCCGAGTTAATCAAAATTCAGGATGACTTGCACACCAAATGTAATACTTGGTGTAAAATATTAAAACCCCTAACTTCAAGTGTGAGCAATAATAATAGTAAAGCTGGTCTTAAACACCAATAAAATCTATATCTCAATCTATTTAGGGCCAGTTTTCTGGATTGTATTGCTTTCAATACAACAGACAAACAATATGAAACATTGCATTTGCAAAAGGACTGCTCAAATGTGTTTGCATAAAAATATAAAGAAAACCATTTCCTTTATCTAAGAATTTACCATTCCAGTAAATGGCCCCTGAGGGAGGTTTATAAACAAAACAGTAAGAGGACGGTGGTGAGTATAGAGATTGGATACATTTCCTACATTCCTCTGTCCCTTCGATCTATAAACATGGGGGTTTATTTTGTGAAGGTGCATGGATGCGTGCTCAAAAGCATCCTCTGTGCGACGTCTGCGTCAGTTAGAGATCTGATTGCAGCGGCGTGTTATATCTAGCGGTCTGAAGCTGGAGTTGGTGTTGTGAAACTGGAAGGTAGCACTCCGTGTAACCGACTTGGGTTTTGTATTATGGACGTTCTAGATTATAAAACAGGACTATTGCATGGTGAACGGCTACCCAAGCAAATACAAAAGAAGTCTCTTCCCATTCTTTCGGGTGCATGACACTATGCTCAAATGGGTGTTGAAATAAACAGAATCCCCAGGAGTTGTCTCCAGGCTGTAATGTCTGCCCGCTGACTCCAGGTCTTTCCAAGAACGCCAGACGTTTAACGGCTCCCAGCGGCCCTCCACCCTGGCTAGTGCACAGCGTTAGCAACCCTCTATTTGTTTGGAGTTTATTATGGCGCTGCTATTTAACACACATTGTGCCGGTCGACTCCTACACACAGATTCATTCACTCTACCCACACCTCACACACGAGCGCCGAGGCCTTTCAAATGGTGCGGAGGTTGGGCCATCAAACCGTGAGAGTCTGGGAGACGTAAACACAGAGTGGCTGTTGATAGTAAGATTTGCGGTGTGTAATCTATTTAGCGACTTCAACACTGGAGCTGTTGAACTCTTAGCATAACAGCCATTTCCCAGCAATCCTCCTATTGAGAAGCTTTTATTTATTGGCCACTCTTAAAACAGGTTTTAAAGAGATTTTTCCGACTGTAAACTACTCAACACACCTGTCAGAGAAGCTCCATTAGGACACGAGTAATTGGGGAAGGAGTGCTAACAGGCTGGTAAACCCTACGTTAGCGAATGTTTAACAGGAGACTGTGCAAGGGAGGAAATGACCGTCTGTGAGAAGAGCTTCCAATAACTTCTGATATCTGATGGTCTTATCAGGAGGTTGCTATCATGGGTAATGAGCTAATGCAGCGCTCTTGGCACGAGGGTGTAAGTTCTTAAAGGTTTTGATCAGTTACTTGGCTCAGAGAAGTGGTCTAGAACCAGCTTCTCACACTGAAACGCTTGCTTTAATAGCGGAAATGACAAAAATATAATAACTTTGAAAGCTCTACGTTCTCAGAGACAACTACTGTATATGACCTCTGATTTTAGGGCTTGGCTTTGACACAAATTTCCCGATTCGATTCGGTTCACAAGCTTGCAGTTCGATTCAACACTGATTATTTTGGATGGATATCAGATACAGTACATGCCAAATTTTCTCAAGGAAAAAAATCTCAACTAATGCTGTAAAATATACATGAGAGTCAGGTGGTATTACTATAATATTGAAGGTTAAAATTAAGAGATTTGTATACAAATGCGTAAATTAACAAAAGTTTTTATAATGATAAAGTTACAATTAAATAATTAGATTTCTACTACTAATTCAGTTTTTTTTTTTATGTAAGCCTTTAGGTTGAATGGATGATATCATAAAAACTGGACAGATTAAACATTGAACAAATGAAACATTGAAGAACAATAAAAAATTATAATGAATATGTTATATGGTGCATTTTGCTCTGATTAATGAGTTAATAGTCACTGAATATGGAAATGTGGAAAAGGAAAATGTGACGTTAGGTGACTGTTATTATTGACGTCTTTCCACGGTTGAAACACTGAGCGATTACATGAGACAGGATACGGATTTCGGTAAGATGCACTACTTTTAACATACCTTCTGATTTTTAATCGTTTATTTCATGCTGAAACTGGTTTTAAAGCGGAGGAGATGATCCGTTAATGCGCGCTTCGCTCTGCTGCTACTCTTGAACTGAGGCTACAGTGATCTGTCACTCCACATTAAACAGCACCAAAACGGCATTTACTGTTTGAATACTGTAATAAAATGGACAGAATTTGAAATCTGAGACTTTGTTTCATATCAAAAGTAACAAAGCACAAAACTTATTGCGATTCATTGGATGGAATGCGAGCTGCTCCGTTCATTAACTGAAAAAAGACTAGCGACTAATCGATTCTTTGGATTTAAGAATCGATATTGTTTCGTAAAAATAAGAATCCATTCAAATCAAGAAATCAATATTTTTTTCCCAGCTGTATCTGATTTCATACTATATCAGCTGGAATACTTTTGAAAACAATGTGAACTGACATTTGAACTAATGTTACTTCCATAATTTGACCTTTTAGATTGATACATTAAGGACATTAGGTAAGAAAATAAAATAAAATAAAAAAAACCCGCAGCGGGACGTGATTCAAATCAATTCCTGATGGACTTTAAATCATGAAAAGTGAGTCACATACCAGAATAAAATCCAGAACGAATGAAGCAATGCCAAAGCTATTTAGCTATTGGTAAACTTTATCCAATAATGACACCAAGTTATAACATTTTGATTATAGATGACAAAGACTATTCTTTTTAGAATAACATGCACCAATTAATTGCTCACAAGAACATTCATTTTAATAAAAAAACATTCAGTTTTGACTTCATGTTGACTTTAAATCACCCTTTAAAATTTATACCACTGCTAATTTATCCCATGGCAGCTATACTAGCGAAGGTTTCGTACAGCCATTAAGAATTAGCTGACAGATGTCTAAATGTTTGGATAGATTCTGACCACGTAGGAAATATGTCCAAATGTTCAGACGACATTAAATCACGCTGCAGTTAAATAAACTCAGACAATATTCAAACAAATGTTGGCCAGTTTCCCTTTTAAAACGCCAACTCATATCCACTTTAAAAGAGGGGGAAGCGGTGGCAGGACAGACAATAGAAATTCAATATGGACTTTACACGTGTTCTCCCTTGGTAATCCATATAAAGCATTTTATTTTTGGAGATCCCCAAGGCATAAACTGTGACCAACTGCTTGCAGCAACACAACTTTATGACCACTTAAATTCTGCAGCAGTCGATTTAAGATTGGGTGTGTGCACAGGATAAGCAGACAGGTAAATCACATTCATGGCGAGTCATAAGGCTTAATTTGTTTACACCACTCTTGAAACACTGCAAATTAACCCTCTAGACGTCAATAGAGCATTGTTGTCTGCGGTGGAGCTGTTAAGGGAACGAGGAAAACTTTTATTAATGACTGCTGTAGATACTGTAACTCGGTAGCATTCAAATGCGTCAGAGGAAATTCCAGGCCAGTTCAATGAACAATTTGGCAAGGACTTTCCAAAATAAAAAATAGATGTTTGAAATGAATAAATAAAATGCTAAATTATATTTGTTATAGCTAAAATAAGGCATTAAATAAATAAATAGTTTATTATAATTTGTGCACACACAAACACACACACACACACACACACACACACACACACAATAAACATAAGCAAAAGTGTCAATTTAAAAGTTTTTAATCCCCATAGATTCAGTGTTCAACAAGTTTACCCACTTATTCAAACTAATTTATTACTGAAACCTCTTTCGTCAGAACAATTTTTTATGTTTTTTGTCTAGTTTAGCGATACCAAACCTGGTGTGAAAAAAGCAATGACAGCACTGACAACAAACAAACAAACAGACAGACAAACAAACAAACAAACAAACAAACGTTAACTGAAATAAAGTGGAAATAAAACATAGCTATTAGTTAAAAGTTAAATTTAAACAAATGAAAATGAGAAGAATTGCCTTGGGAACTAACTGTACAAAAAGTTTGTATAATACTTAAAATACTAAAATTACTAAAACTAAACTAAAAATAAAAGTTAAATAAAAATAAAAAAACTATTGCAAATGATAAAAGCGCATATCAAAATAGCTAAAACTGAACATAAAAATAGAAAAAAAAAATCAAATTCAACATGCTAATAAATACTAGCATAAAAATAATACTAAAACACTGATTGACACTGAAAAAGCGTCTTATGAGAACTACAGTTAAACCTGGCTTCCTGTCAAAAACATTTTTGTTTTCTGATAACCAAAGTGGTTTTATCATATGGGGGTAGGTTAAATGCAGCTGTAGCTCATGTACATCTGAACTGGCCTGTTCCTCTTTTATCTACTTTCTGTGAAGTTCTCACAATTAAGCTACATTAGCATTTTACTGGCAGCTACTGCAGGAGGAGGGTCAGGTAATACAACAGGTAATTGAACACGGGTTGGGGAGGAGGAGAGGAAGTGAGTGGATGAGAACGATGCTAATATCCTTAATGGTGGTCATCATTGTTTGGGCCATGTTGGGAAGCTAAACAAGAAATAAAAGAAAAGTAACTTTTGCTACAAGCAGTCTTTAAACCAAGTTTCAAAGAAAGGAATAATTTAATGCTCGCCACCTGAGACTCGGTTTAAGAATAAAAGTCATATAGAGTCAAATGTGAAAGGTGAGATCAAAGAGTTACATTTTAAAATATATTTAAATAGAAAAGTTTCTTCAGTTGTAATATTTCACAATATTACGGTTTTTACTGTATTTTTGATCAAATAAATGCAGCCTTGTTGAATATAAGTGAGATTTTTTTCAAAAAACATTAAAAAAAAAAAATTGTAGGCTATTCTAAACTTTTGGCCGGTAATGTGTGTATGCAAACCTAAAATATATATTAAAATCTAAATATAATGATTTTTAGAAGTGGCATGTAGCAAGATAACGTGGCAGAGCCTCTTTAATAAAAGCGCAAATAAATAATGTCCTCAATATTTGGTTAATAGTCCTAATATTTGGTTACAACGTTAAAAGGATGCCATAAAATTCGCCCACTGATGAGCTCATGGTTTATGTGGAGGTGTCCTTCCTGTTTCATCATCTGCCTCATGCTCAGAGTTTAACACTTACCCACCCATAATCCATCATGCCTTAATTTTACCATTTGCATGCAGTAAACATGAACTAAATATGTATGAACAGTGACATTATCTAACATTAGATGACTTAGATATGTGGAGGTGAAGGTATTGTGAATCTTTTGCTTTATAGCAAAAGAGATGTTTCACAGACATCTATGGCCAAAACTGTACATACAAGACAAATACCATTCCTTCTCTAGAAAGGCCTGAAAAATGTATGTTCATTGTCCTTATAGCTCAGAAGTTATTTATGGAGAGCTGGCATATATGTGGATTCTGACAGCATTCCAGAATGAATGAATGAGTGTAGTCTGAGCCGGCATGTCACTGTTTGTTTAACCTCGGATTAATAAAACTCTACTGCAGGCCTTTAAAAATAAATGCTTCTTCAGCTCAGTCTGAGCTTGAGCCCCCATACACCAGCTTTGATTTAAAGGCGGTCAGAATGTAAAGGATTCTTTCATGTCAGCAATTAACACATGAACATTATAAATGCAGCCGATTCAAGATGCAAGATGGCAAGTTAGATTTATCAGCGGTGGCTTGCCATCTTGGTTTAATCTTACTTTCTTATGGCATTCAAACAGTAAGGTGGTTGATAATGTGAAGCATAAGCCATGTAGGCACTTGGAAGAAGCCAGAACTACTGAATGTGTGAACCATGTGTCTTATCATTGACAGTCTGAACACCATTTGAAATTAAACATTATAAACAAAGCCAAATATTGGTATTGCTAAAGTTCCAATGATGTTGACAAGGTTAAAACACTAAAATATAATAATAAGACATGTGAAAACAGTAAAAAGAGGAAAGATGGACAGCTAAACAAGACCCGAGAAAGTTCCCATAGCCCAAAAGTCCTTAGGTCAGTTTAGAAGTGTACAAGCTATACCTGCATTAGCAGCTCTTACAAAAACAACTTCTACATTCTAGGAGGGCAACACTGACCTTATTTCTACCAATAGACCCCAGTCTTTTGTTTTCTAAGCTTTACACCCCAAAAATGTGGCCTTTATCCATCTGCGAGGTTGCCATGACTCTACAAATATGGACAGAATAGGACAAAGAAGAGTCAGGTCAATACATTCACCCACTGTTGCCCTCATTTATTCTGCTGGGCGTGACATAAGCAAACAATCCTCTCTTACAGCTTAGCAACTATTTGAACTGCCACAGACTGAAGTCACTTTTCTATGGGCCCATGATATCCTCAAATTCAGAACATGACCCATTGCGGGTCCTACATTTGTACTAGATGTGCCGGACCAAAGACGGGGAAAAAAAACCTTTCCTCTCCTTAGCAGCGTAACCATCCTGAAAACACTATTTAAATAAAAAATCTTGCACATTTGAACACACCAAGTTCTTCTTTAGTCATCAAAACATGATCATTGGTTATGAATAAACTCAATTAAGACTCACATATGAGGCCATTGATGCATTTTTGTGGGACGCAAAAAAAAAAAACCCACTCATTTTTGAAGTTGAAGCAGAAGAAGAAGAAGAAGAAGAAGAACAACAACAACAACAAAGAACAAAGTAGAAATATAAGAACAACAAGAAAAACAAGAACAAAGATTAAATAAGAACAAAAACTAGGTGAAGATCAACAACAACAAAGAAGAGCAAAGAGGGACAAGTACAAGAAGACAAAGATGAAAAACAAAGAACATGAATGAAGAACAAGACAAAGAGCAACAAAGAAGAACAAAGGAGGACAAATACAATAAGACTAAGATGAAAAACAAAGAAGAACATGAGAAATGAAGAACAAGACAAAGAACAACAACAAAGGAGAACAGTACAAGAAGATGAAGATGAAAAACAACATGAGAAATGAAGAACAACAATAAATAAGAACAAAGCAGGACAATTACAATAAGATGAAGATGAAAAACAAAGAAGAACATGAAGAATGAAGAACAAGACAAAGAATAACAACAAAGAAGAAAAGGAGAACAAGAACAAGATGATGAAATACAATGAAAAACAACAAGAACAAAACAAAAACAAGGATAAAAAGGACAAGACGACAAATAAAAGCAAGAACAACTTTTTAAGTCCAAATACCCAACTATATGCATGGCTACCATGGCTAC
>NW_015539926.1:282420-285753 GCF_001515605.1 Sinocyclocheilus anshuiensis
CCCACCCAAACCACCAAAAAAAAAGGATGACACCGATGGGAAAGTTCAGTTTCCCCCAATTGAGCAGCCTCGCTTGGATAGATTGAGCAAACATCGCCTTTGTGTGCCCATCTCCTTGCCTCTGATGTGGCCTGACAGCAAGAGCATTATGGGAAGGCTGGTTCCTGCAGGAGTGGTAATGCAGCTGTCTCCTGTTTACCCTCTTCCGCTGGGTCTGGGTATCAATTAGCCTG
This sequence comes from Sinocyclocheilus anshuiensis, assembly GCF_001515605.1. Taxonomy (NCBI): domain Eukaryota; kingdom Metazoa; phylum Chordata; class Actinopteri; order Cypriniformes; family Cyprinidae; genus Sinocyclocheilus; species Sinocyclocheilus anshuiensis. Next base: position 282,654 of record NW_015539926.1, read on the forward strand.
GCAATGGAGAAAGTGCAATCAACACCACTCAAACGAAAACCATAGCGTGCCAAATGTGAGAACTGAAGACGTACATCTCTTTAAAACAAATGGTTCCCATCATCATGTGTCTGACGAGCAGAGCAGCCGAAAGTCTTTATGGTCTTTTAAGGAATTACTTAAGGATATGAAGGCATTTTAAGTGCTTGTTAAACTTGTTCCATTTGTTTTAACCACCAAGAGAGGGTGAACTCTTCATCATATAATTCCTCATCTGGCTTAACTGAAATTACATTTGTGTTCCTGTAATTGCAAATGTACCTCAGTCAAACAGCAAATACTTTTATTTGCTCCAAAAGAAACACTTAAACAAAAAGCTTAATAAAAAGCAACATTTAAAAAAGAAATTTGGAAAAGCTTGTTTTTATTAAGAACCAATTTAGTAATGATCTTGTGTTTTTGAACAATCCTCAATTGAACAATTTAGTAATTATCTTGTATTTTTGAGCATGACTGCTGTAAGAGCGAAACAAAGACATTATTCCATATTGCTCTAGTGAGACTGACTTTGCTGTCTTTATGTTTGTGATTTCAATGATTTCTGTGTAAATTACAAAAGTAACTTCTAAATGAAAAGCTCATTACACTTTCAAAAATGAAAATGATAACTGAAAGCCAATTTGATAGTGATGGTTAAAATGAAAATTTTCAGCTCAAATACTGGTTTGAATCCAAAGTTATTTTACAAGCCTGATTTGTTCATAAATAATGGAAAGGGGATTTTATGTACATTTGAAGTATACATTTTCTGTATAAACATATTGAAGAAATAATAATAAATAACTACATTTTATTTATTTAAACTGACATATGAAGTCAAGTCTAACAGAGCAAAGCTATGAAGTTCAATCTATGTAATTTCAATCTTAAGATTATATGGAAAACAAAACACAAACCTGTGTTTGTTTTTCATAGCAATATCTGGCAACACTGCATCACCAGTATTTAAACTGACATGTGTCTACACTGGACGCGAGCGGCGTCAACATTTTTTTTTTATGAAATCCGAGAGCTTTCTGACCCTCCATAGATAGAAAGGGAACTACCACACTCAAGGCCCAGAAAGGTAGTAAGGACATTGTTAAAATAGTCCATGTGACATCAGTGGTTCAACCTTAATTTTACAAAGCTACAAGATTCCTTTGTGCGCAATGAAAACAAATGGTTTGTAAAGACATGAGGGTGAGTAATTAATGACAGAATTTTCTTTTTTGGGTGAACTGTCCCTTTAAATCCTTTCTGTGAGAGAAAGAAGAGAAGGAATCAGAATGTGATGCCCGAGTCAAATAAAAAGAAAAGCAAATGATTAGAAAAATTACAGAAGCCTGGTCCCACCCATGCACAGAACAAGGCAATAGGACAGCCAAGAGAAGACTATGCTATAAAGACATAAATTACAGCCCAGTCATGTTTCTCCTTAAACTAGTCATTAAGATTTGTGTCCATGTTAAATGTTACACTGCTAGTCTGGCACATCAGCACTTTCTTTCTTCATACAATTTAAGGCTCCCTTAAAACATCTGGATATCTACCAGTTGGGCTGAAATTCAGTCCTTGGCCTCCTTTCAGGTGGCTAATCATGAGCTCAGCATTGAAGGATCCTGCTGCACCTTGTGAATACATGAATCACATGAAACATTTGATCCATGTGTACTTTGACTCAGTCAAGCAACTCTCAGGACATTTCCTTCAAAAAGACCTCACCCAATCAAATTCACTCAGTTCCATCCCACAAACTTGGAACTAGGTGGCCCTCGAGTCTCAGATGACCTCCTGAACACTGAGGAAGTTGACTGGGGCAAACCCATTACGGTTACTGCGCTTCATGCTTGAATAAATCAAAGAAAAAAAGTCCGAACACGCCTCTGGGTGGCCTCAAAAGGAGGGAATTAGTTAGGACAGATGTTTTTGACATTTAGTCTGATTTCATTTAGGGGAAATGAAGAGACAGGAAAACCTCAGCAGACCCAAAGTACAGCCATTTTTATTATTTGCTTGGACAGTTTGCTTCATGAGAACAGCGAGCAACACGCCTAAACCCCATTGTTATGACATCTCGGAAGCGAAAAGGCACAATAAATGAGTCAGTCTGACAGAATCGTTTGCGAATCTGTCAGTAAAATCTTAGCCAATTCCATCCAACTGATATTGAATAAGCTTGAAGATGGCCTTTCAAAAAGGTTTCCACGTCGCTCACGAGAAACGGAGGTCATCTTTCTAGCCAACATCCACTAACATGCACATTACAGCCTTGAAACTCTGCAGGTGCTGGCCAGCTGAAAGCTCTTTTCCACCAGGAAGCTGTAAAAGTCAACTACACCCCTGTTGTGTACTGTGCTGTTATGGTTTTGGTGAGTGGAACCACTTGTGGTTAGTAAACAAGCCTATTCATGGAGTTTGTGTTCAGCCACCTCATCGGTGTCAAGACATTGGGCCACTCCATGATCACTTCTGGAGTTACAACTCAATCAAACTGCTGGAAAAAGATACTCCGGTAGCTTGACTTGATCTTACAAGAAAATGTGTTTTCAAGTAGTTGCAATTTCATACCAGCCTGTACAATGAAAATGTACTGTGTGCACTGCCACACAACTGATGATAAGATTAATGTTACCAAAGGGTCAGCAAAAGGCATTTAGATAAGTAATCAAGCCTGACACATTATCCTGTCCACCATAATTTCTGGCAATTACACAAAAGTATAGAGAACAACTCCAAGCTATTATCTAGTACTACCAAAAATAATGTGTAAAGTTTTAACTAAATGAAACTTCACTTAAACTATCTAAAATAAATAAATAATTTTTAACTATTATTTTATATAATTTAGTTTATTACATGTGTGTGTGTGTGTTCTAACTATTACAGCTGATATACAGAATAAATAAAGAAACTAAATTAAATATATAAATATTTTCAACTATTTATATATTTATTGAATGTAGTTTATTATTTTAGTTGATTTATTTTTTATTACACACGCACACACATAATTATGTATGTATGTATATATATATATATATATATATGTGTGTGTGTGTGTGTGTGTGTGTGTGTGTGT
>NW_015539926.1:285820-295206 GCF_001515605.1 Sinocyclocheilus anshuiensis
TGTTATTTGTCTTCATTTATTAGGTGCAGATTTCATACACCTGTGTTCCTTATGAGCGGAGCGGTATAAATGCTGTTGTGACGCTGGAAGCAGTTGTGGGACTTTTGCTGGCAACCAGAGGAAAGCTAGACCAGAGGCTGAATCGGCAGTTTTTGCTGTGATTTTACGTCTCTCTTTTTGTTCAAAATAACTCTTTAATAAATATCCGCCCTTTTAAAACGAGCCTTTGCTTGCCTCCGCCTCTATGTTATGTTCATAAACGTAACATAATTGGGGGCTCGTCCAGGATTTGAACCCAGGACCTCTCGCACCCCAAGCGAGATTATATATTTATATATATAAAGTTCATGTCCCTGCTACATGAATGTTACATGTTACATGCTGTTAATTACCACAGATGAGAATTTTGACTCTGTCCAATATTATGTAGAAAAAATATATACTGTACAATCATGGCCAAAAGTTTTGGCAGTGACATAAATGTTGTGTTTTGCAAAGTTTGCTGCTTAAAGGGGTCATATGATACGGCCAATCACAGCACACCTCGCTTTTTCAGACCAATGATCTTTGTAAAAATCGACGCGTTTAGACGTGTGCATCATTAAACGACACTATGTTGATGTGATTATATTTAGCCTAGGCTATATGACGACAGCTTAATTAAAAAACAAGTACACAAACAAGCACTGGCTTTTCAATGTAGCCTTCTAACTATCAATAGAAGCATAGCCTACTATCCCATCCCGCTCTTAGTTGTCATCACAGTAACATTATTGTGAAGATGTAGGCCTACACCTATGCTGGCCATCAGCCCTGCAGGATGAGGCATACACTTTTCTGTTGAATCTTTAATGTTTTAAATTTGTTGCTAGTTTGTTTGCTTGTTAAAATGTACATAAGTAATGAGTGACACTTAGTTGTCTGATGTAGGCCTACTGTCTGGGCACAAATGTCCTTAAAAAATCTTTTAGGCTTAAAAGTGATATAAAATTGATACTATAATATGTTAATCTTTCTTCTTTACAGTGTTCTTAATATGACAAAGTAAGTGTTTTTATTAATGCCATTAATGATTTTGTTAATACAGCGTATAGCACTAGTCAACTAAATGAATGTAACATGGCAAAGATGAATGCTTTTAATGTTATTATAAGCTAAAGATGCTATGTGAAAGTTTGAAACAGAAAATAGTGGTTCCCTGTCGATACTTCACTCGTACTGCTTCTTGCTGAAGACGCTATGGGAAAAAGCCTTTTTTCTCCTGAACTGAAGGCTTTTTCAATCACGCAGTGAAACTGCACGGCCATTGGTTCGTGCAGTGTAATTCGCCGCTCCTCCCGCCGCCTTCAGCGTAGTAGCAGCAGAGGTCCCAGCTAATCCCCTGCCGCCATCCGGCGAGCCTAAAAGAGCTTATTTCTAACAGGTAAGTTCTTAAAAGAGCAAATTTTCTGGCGACGTTGTTGCAAATGTCACACTGCGATTGTGGCTAGAGGAGTAGTGAGCGTGTCGCCTGTCTGGGCAGCCCCCACATAGAGACTGCACGCTGACTGAGGCGGAATGCTCTCACTGAGAGCATGAGTCTCACCCCTCTCCACTTGCGCCCCGCCTTCTTCAACGAAGGCAGCCCCGCTCTCTCGTTTCTCCTCTCTCAGCAAAGCTCGGAGATAGAAACAGCAGAGCCACGGGGCTGAGCAACCGGGTATGAGCATTCGTACGCTGGCATAGAGCCCGCGTGCCTGCTTTCCCCGCTGCACTTTGTTCCGCCGGTGTGTTTTACACGTGAGGATCAGCGCCCCTCGTTACATCGAGCGGCTCTAAACTCCTGGGCGGATCGGAGCAGAACGCTGTCACCTCTCTATTGCTGACAGCTTTGCATTGTGTGTGCGGCGCTGAAGCCGCACGCAGACAGGCTTTCATTCAAAAGCCTCAGTCTGTTCCTGCTTCGCTCTATTTCTCCCCCTCCCGGTTACCTCGGAGGAAGAAATGGCGAATTCGCGGTTTGAGCGATCGGGCTTGAGTGATTTTACGCCAACACACATCCTGCATGCCTCACTTGATCTGCCAGTGTGTGTTACACGTGAGGATAAGCGCCCCTCGTTACATCGAGTGGTGCGATCCTTCCAAGCGATCGGAATGGAATGCTGTCACTGACTGCTTTGCATTTGTGTGGGTCGCGGAGGCTGCTTTCACTATGAAAGCCTGAGTCTTTCCCCACGCAGCTCTTTGATCGGCCAGCGTGTTTTACACGTGAGGATCAGCACCTCTCGCTTTCATCGAGTGGCTCAATCCTTCTAAGCGGATCGGAGTGAAACGCTGTCACCAATGATTTCATATCGCTGACAGTTGACAGCTGACGAGTTGAAAGCGCTGCTCGCCCGGGCCACGCCCACGCCGAGACTGCGCTCACTGAGAGAGACCGCTACAAGACCGTGTGTCTCGCTCTGCTGCGCTCGCATTTCGCTGCGGTTCAATGAAGGCGGCCCCGCCCCTCCCCTCGTCCGCTACGAGCGGATTTGAGAGAATGCGCGTAGCACTTTTGATCTGCCGGTGTGTTTACACATAAAGATCATCAGTACCCCTCTTCTAATGAGCGGTTTTAATCTTTTTAGGCGGATTGAAAGGGAATGCTGTCACTAATGATTATCGCTGACAGCCTCAGATTCTAGACGCGTCTGGGCCAAGCCCACGGGGTCTGACTGCTCTCGCTACGAGGGTATGGAGTCTAGCGCCCCCAAACGGCCTCTGTTATGCCTCCAAGCACCCCGTTCAGTTCCGGGTGCCAATGGTAATGTGTTTGTTGTGAACTCCGTTGTGAATACTGGGCCTGTTCAAAAGCGCCCACACAACTGGTCGCTGTTATAGCAAGAAAAATAAAACACAAACATTGAAAGAGAGCAAATTTCCTCTTCCGTTTCTCACGAGTGCCCTGCCACAGCGCAGCCAGTCACTCGAATTAAACCAACCCCTTGCAACGCAGGCCGAGGCCTGGCAGGCCATCCCCGGAGTGTCAGAATGGGTTATGGGGATAAAAAATTACCTCGAAGACCCCTGCACTTCAGCGGTGTGGTCCCCACCTTAGTGCAAAGCAGGGACGCTCACGTCCTGCGCTCAGAGGTGATGAATCTGCTGGCAAAAGGAGCTGTAGAAATGGTTCCTCCAGCTCAGAGCGAGTCGGGCTTCTACAGCCGTTACTTCCTCGTCCCCAAAAAGGATGGTGGTCTCCGGCCCATCCTCGATCTCAGACGCCTTAATCACGCCCTCATGAAAAGGTCGTTCAGGATGACTACGCTGAAACAGATCCACGCGCAGATTCGCTCAGGGGACTGGTTCTTTTCTCTGGACCTGAAAGATGCATACTTTCAAATCCAGATAGCCCCCCCATCTCAGACGATTCTTGAGATTCGCCTTCGAGGGAGGGGCTTATCACGAAGTCCTTGCCTTCGGGCTGTCTCTGGCTCCCCGTACTTTTATGAAGTGCATGGACGCGGCTCTTTCCCCTCAGAGACAGATGGGAATCCGCATTCTCAACTACCTCGACGACTGGCTCGTGCTGGCCCAGTCGGGGGCGGAATTAATGGTCTCCGGCCCATCCTCGATCTCAGACGCCTTAATCACGCCCTCATGAAAAGGTCGTTCAGGATGACTACGCTGAAACAGATCCACGCGCAGATTCGCTCAGGGGACTGGTTCTTTTCTCTGGACCTGAAAGATGCATACTTTCAAATCCAGATAGCCCCCCCATCTCAGACGATTCTTGAGATTCGCCTTCGAGGGAGGGGCTTATCACGAAGTCCTTGCCTTCGGGCTGTCTCTGGCTCCCCGTACTTTTATGAAGTGCATGGACGCGGCTCTTTCCCCTCAGAGACAGATGGGAATCCGCATTCTCAACTACCTCGACGACTGGCTCGTGCTGGCCAAGTCGGAGGCAGAATTAATATCACACAGGACCCTCCTCCTCAGCCACTTAGAGCGCCTGGGACTCAGGGTCAATTTCGCCAAAAGCAAGTTTTTCCCCAGCCAGTGAATATCGTTCCTGGGAACAGTTTTCGACTCGGCTCAAATGGGAGCTGTAGTCGCGCCGAAACGGGCTTTGGCCATACGGAAAATCGCGGCCTCCTTCGAGATCGGTGCTACTCACCCTCTCAAAACGTTTCAGAGGATGCTGGGCCTCATGGCCGCATCGTCACCAGCACTACAGCTGGATCTGCTTCATATTCGTCCCCTTCAGCGCTGGCTGAAACCGCGGGTTCCATCCCATGCATGGTGTCACGGACGCCTACATATCAGGGTGAGCCAGGCCTGTGTAACAGTCTTGGCCTCTTGGAAGAATTCTCGCTGGATGGAACAGGGCGTGGCCATGGGAATGGTTTGCAGGAGAAAAGTTGTCACGACAAATGCCTCCAACGCATGTTGGGGGGCGCTGTGTGAGGGCAAACTGACTTTCGGCCATTGGTCTAAAGCGGAAAAAGGGTTTCACATCAACTGCTTGGAAATGCTAGCAGTGTGTCGAGCCTGTCAGTTCTTCCTACCAGTCCTAAGGGGACACCATGTCCTAATCCGATCGGACAACATGTCGGTTGTGTCCTACATAAATCGCCAAGGAGGCCTCTCCTCGAAGCGCCTCTTCATTCTGGTAGAGCGCCTTCTGGAATGGGCTCAACTCAACCTGCGCTCGCTGAGGGCAGTGCCTATACCGGTCAAATTGAATCGAGGAGCGGACATGTTATCAAGGAGCAATGTCCCCTCAGAGGAGTGGATGATCCATCTGCAGATGGTTCAGAGAATCTGGGAGATCTTCGGCGAGGCCGAGGTAGACCTCTTCGCCTCAGAAGACAACTCTCACTGCCCAATTTATTATTCGAAGATCAGGGACACGTTTTGGCCCACGATTGGCCCAACCTCCTCCTTTCTGCATTTCCCCCAATCGCCCTGATCCCACAGGTAATCAGGTGAATCAGGGAACAGAGACACAAGGTTCTCTTGGTGGCCCCTCTCTGGAAGAACCAACTTTGGTTATCAGAGCTGACCCAGCTGCTGGTAGCAGCCCCTTGGCCCATTCCGTTGAGACGGGATCTCCTATCTCAAGCGGACGGAACAATATAGCACCCTCGGCCCGAGCTGTGAGCCCTGCACCTTTGGCCTCTCGACGGTAGCCTACAAGCCTTCCAGAGCGAGTTTTAAACACTATTTCGGAGGCTAGAGCCCCGTCTACGAGATGCCTCTACGCCCTTAAGTGGTCCATTTTCTCTGCTTGGTGCTTAAACTGCGGTGAAGACCCATCCTACCTCTGACCTATCAGTAGTTTTGTCATTCCTGCAAGAGCTGCTGGATAAGGGATGCTCCCCATCCACCCTCAAAGTTTACGTAGCCGCTATAGTGGCCTCTCATGCCCCTATTGTGGGCCAATCGGTGGGCAGGAACAGCACGGTTGTCCGCTTCTTGAGGGGTGCCAGGAGGCTGAATCCGCCTCGCCCCCTCACTGTCCCTTCATGGGATCTGCCCACTGTGCTGAGGGCCCTGAAGGGCCCTCCTTTTGAGCCGCTACAGTCTACCAACCTTCGGTCACTGTCGCTGAAGACTGCTCTGCTCCTAGCACTAGCATCAGTAAAGCGAATAGGAGACCTGTAGGCACTTTCCATTAGCCCTGCCTGCTTGGAATTCGGGCCTAACGACTCTAAGGTCGTCCTGAAACCAAGGCATGGTTACATACCCAAGGTGCTCTCCACTCCATTCAGAACACAGGTCATTGCGCTCTCTGCGCTTCCTCCCTCTGAAGAGGACCGAGAGTTATCCTTGCTCTGCCCCGTCAGAGCTCTAAAGAATTTACATTGAGCGTTCCGCCCCCTTCAGACAGTCGGAACAACACTTTGTTAGCTTCGGTAACCGCACCAAAGGGTATCCGGTCACAAAGCAAAGACTTTCTAGGTGGATAGTAGATGCTATCACGCTAGCGTACTCTTCCTCGGGCCTACAATGTCCCATCGGAGTACGGGCACATTCCACCAGAGGCATCGCCTCGTCTTGGGCGTGGTCTAGCGGTGTGTCCATTGTGGAGATTTGTGAGGTGGCCGGCTGGGCCTCGCCATCCACATTTGCTAGGTTTTATAACCTGGATGTCCCGGCTTTACAGGCCAGGGTCCTTTCTGCTTGAAGAGACACTCTGCGTTATGCAAATAAGTCTGACAGAGAGTCCTTGACCGTAACACGCTCAAGCTCTTTGGTTTAGTTTACTTGTCAGCTCTCTGCCCCTGGGGTTCCGAAGTTGTATGAGTACTCTGGAATGATTACCCAGGCCGGGCATGACCTCAGGGAGTTCAGCCCTGATTAACTTCCCTATGCGCATTACTTGCTTATGGAGATTATATTATACAGTCATTCCTCTACCATACCACGGCGTGATTGTACCGTGTTCCCATAACATCTTTAGCAAGACGCAGTACGAGTGAAGTATCAACAGGGAATGTACTCTGTTACTAACGTAACCTCGATTCCCTGAGATACGGGAACGAGTACTGCGTTGCTAGCTGTGCTGTGTAGCCGCACGACTCAGTCGTCGCTTCAGTCGAAGTAACCTGAGAATCCTGTGGCGAACACCCGCTTATATAGCCAGATGGCCCCAGCCATTCTGGCGGGCTCTGTCGCCATAGGCTCGTGCAGCTCCGCTGCCGAGCTATTGGTTCGTTTTTAATACACTGCATGAACCAATGGCCGTGCAGTTTCACTGTGTGATTGAAAAAGGCTTCAGTTCAAGAGAAAAACGTTTTTTTCTTTAGCAAGACGCAGTACTCGTTCCCATATCTCAGGGAACCGAGGTTACGTTAGTAACAGAGTACGTTTTCATCTTGCCACTTTCTTGGTAAAGAAAACACATTTATAGCGTTTTGGAACCAAACTCTTCATATATATATATATATAAAAAGTATATATATATGTGAAGAGTTTGGTTCCAAAACGCTATATATATACACACACAGTAATTTAGTAAATAGCATTTTAAGCTATAATATGTAAAAAGAAATATAACTCTGACCTACAATATATGAACACATAATATTAAAAAAAACTTTTTTATATTTAAGATATTTAAATTAAACAATCATATATATTGTAGCTTTGTGTAGCCTCATGCTAAAACACAAAAATTTGTAATATTAAAAACACTAACTAAAAATATAAATGGAAGAGAGCACCTTGGACATATTGCTAAACGTCTCCTTTTGTGTTTTACAGATGCCAGTCATATTGGTTTAGATCAAGAGGAGGTTGCTTATGATGGTTTTAATTTTTGGTTGAACTTTCCCTTTAACAATCACTTCTCAAATATGTCCTAATCAGGGATAATCTAAAAGCCCCCACAAGCAAGTATGACTAATAACAAGGAGTTTTTGTTTATTCCAGTTAGCATGACAGAAAGATGCAAACTCACTGCAATAGCATCTGGACGAAGCCAATTCAAAAATGTGTACTGGCCAGAGTTTGTCTTCAGAAAGTACACAGCCAAAGAAAACAACTCCAGATTTAGAAGCATCACTGCCCTTTAAAACCGCCTGTTCGTCTGTGGACAGATTGACTTAGAGCGAGCGAACGAACGGATGCCACGGCCTGCAACACAAGGTTGAACGAGTTGAGTAAGACGTAGAGGCCTCGATCCCTAGAAGCCGACCAAAACATCTGAACCCATTTCACAAAGAACGGTTTAATAAAAATCCAGATGTGCACTTTATGTTCAAGGATATCTTTATAAAATGACCATGAAATAGAACTCAAAGGCAGATTTTCATCCAGTTCTGTCAAGGCTTGCAATATAACGCCAAATTGTGGTAAAGGGAATACAACCTACAGTATGTGTTTCAGCTTAAGCATGAAACGCTACTGCCTAGAGGGCTTTTAATGTGTGTGTGCCTGAGAAATGATGATTCCCTCATCAGTCCTCGATATTTTACAGTCAATAGAAACATCACCACATTGACCAAGTGCGTTGTGTTTTGGCATAACGTATCATTTAAAAGCCATACAAATGAGGTAAGAAGAAATAACAAAACAGCTCAATGACATGGAGGGCTGCACAAATAATCCTTAATCTTTCTACTTGAACGAAAAGCACAATTGTTCCCCTGCCTGCTGGATGAAGTGCTGTTGGTTCTTCATTTAAGCAGCCACGGTTTGAAAAAACTCACGCAGCTGCCTGCCAATACACATGCAACACCCTAAGTAAAGTCACATGGTCCTGCTACACAACCGTCTGCCAGCACTGGAACCGTGTCTCTCGAACCAAACAGTTCATGTTGGTCTACTGACCACAAACTCTCACACCTGAAATATTTCTGAAATAACAACTCAGTGAGAATAGGCTGAGATGTCATTGTACTTATTTTGACCTTTGCTTAGCCTGAAATTATTCATACTTATTGTGACCAATCGTGCATAGTTCAAATAAGTACATAGCTCATTCAAAAACCGCATGTGATGATCATCGCACTCCAAAACACATCATTTGGATGAGCACATTTATGGATAAACACTTTCAAGGATGAAATGATTCAGTGGCTCTGCTGAAAGCTACATATTTCTTACTGAAAAGGCCAACGACCTATCGCAAGTAACTTTGTTGAGAGCTACATGTCCCATAGTAAAAGTATGCAAAAAAAAAACCTTGATTAAAAAAAGGATCAGAAGTTCAGATGAAAAGCAATATTTAATTGGGCTTTTCTTTGTCTAATAATAAAATGACATTCTTAAATAATGAATAATCATAAATGTATACATACAGATAGATATGTATTGTGTTAGAGAGCTACTTATCTAATAGTAAAGGACAAGGCAAAATATTTCCAATAAAAAATTGGTAAAAAAAAAAGTAGATCAGAAGTGACTGTGCATTAGGCATTTCAATATTTTTACTATAGCTATATATTGCATGTTGAAGAGACCAACACATTGTGTTATGGACAATCTGAAGTTTTACAAATTGGGGATTTTCGTATGAATTTGTATGAAAACATACAGTTTATAGGAAAAAGCCATGACGCTTCACCCTTAACCTCAGTGGAGCAAGAGCAGATTGTATGAAAAACTGTGTTAGATTTGGATGTTTTTGTCTTACCCAGTCAACACGTGAGATCATGCGATGATCACAGTGACATCACACGATCCTCATACTGTGATCCTCACGGTGTGAGTAATAGGTGAAATCATTGTGAGTTCACACGATCCTCATACTGTGATCCTCACGGTGTGAGTAATAGGTGAAATCATTGTGAGTTCACATGTAAGTAATAGGTGAGCTCATTATGAACTCAAACTATCCTCATACTATGATCCTCACAGTGTGAGTAATAGGTGAGCTCATTGTGAACTCAAACTATCCTCATACTGTGATCCTCACG
>NW_015539926.1:295565-301576 GCF_001515605.1 Sinocyclocheilus anshuiensis
ACAGTGAGTGTGCAGTGACCTCACATTGTGACCACAGTATGAGCGCAGTGAGTGTGCAGAGACCTCACATTGACCATAGTATGAGCGCACAGTGAGTGTGCAGTGACCTCACATTGTGACCACAGTATGAGCGCACAGTGAGTGTGCAGTGACCTCACATTGTGACCACAGTATGAGCGCACAGTGAGTGTGCAGTGACCTCACATTGTGACCACAGTATGAGCGCACAGTGAGTGTGCAGTGACCTCACATTGTGACCACAGTATGAGCGCACAGTGAGTGTGCAGTGACCTCACATTGTGACCACAGTATGAGCGCACAGTGAGTGTGCAGTGACCTCACATTGTGACCACAGTATGAGCGCACAGTGAGTGTGCAGTGACCTCACATTGTGACCACAGTATGAGCGCACAGTGAGTGTGCAGTGACCTCACATTGTGACCACAGTATGAGCATACAGTGAGTGTGCAGTGACCTCACATTGGGAGCATAGTATGAGCACACAGTGAGTGCGCTGTGTGGTTACACTTTTAGCTCACTGTGACACACACATTGTGACCACACCATGAGAATCGTGTGAGCTCATGGTGACATCATTGTGAGATCAAATTGTTGACTGGGTAGTTTAACAAGTAAACCTCCCTTGGTCAACCCACAAAAAACAAAAAAACACTCAATTCAATAGGCAAAGCTAGCAGGAACAACAGTCTCTTTCAATAGCTTGGCAGTAAGATGACATCTAATGACTAATATATTCTGGTAAACAGAGTCCTACCACACTGGGAATGGCTGTGGAGAATGACTGGAAGTGACACGCGCCGCACGCACACACACACACACACAGTCAAAGTTCCATGCTGCAGAAATCAATGAAGTAGTTGAAAAAACTTAATTAACTTAAACAACATCAACAATTGTAATGACTTGCATTGAACAAAATTAAATTAAGATCCATCTTTCCATTTTTCATATCAACAGTGAATTAGCAGTTAATATAAGTAACTATTGCTCAAAATATAAGTCGCTTTGGAAGATAAAACAAAATACCTTTATGAGAGGCTAACTTATTTAGCTCAAAAACAGCTCTCGTACTCCAATATAAAGAAATTCCCATTGTTACTGAAATATGACTCACCTTAAGACATTTAGAGCAGGACCTCAAACAATCATCTAGGCAGCTGTGATTGGTCAATACTTCCAGTAAATCAGTTAGCTGGAGGGCTAGTTCTCCACCATGCTACTTCAGCCAAAAGGCCTTCTTTTAAAAGCTTGATAAACTTCCTCCACTTTTCCAAATAATGGCCCAATTAGAGTGGAAATCCTCAGGATTCGTTGATTATCTGTTCTATCTGCCTTAAGGCAGGTGGATTGCATGCCCCACCTCTGCTACACAAAACATTAATGATGCTGCCCCTCTCAGTGGATTGTTAGCTTGAAGCTAATTAAGTGAATGGCAGCCATTTTAAAAGCTCCAATATCAACGCTATCTGGTTTGTGTCCTACCTGAACAAATACAATCTATTTGTAGAAAGAGTTGCAAAATTATAGTTCACAAATAGTGGAGACCAGAGACATGCTTAAAAAAAGACTATAGACTAGACTGATGTAAACTTTTCTTTCTACCAGAAGATAGATAGATAGACAGACAGACAGACAGATAGACAGATAGATAGATAGATAGATAGATAGATAGATAGATAGATAGACAGACAGACAGACAGACAGACAGACAGACACTGTGATTAATGAAACTGATTATTTATTTACTGTTTGAAAATTCTGTTGTCTAAATATTGACTGATTTTATTATGACTGTAAGGTTATGGATAATAAATTAACTAAATTATAAATATTATTTAAACAATTTTTTTTTCCAAATCAATAAAAACTAATAATATTAATTAATTAAAAATAACAAAATACTATATAATATTTTAATAACATTTTGTTTATCTAATAATAAAATAAAAAATATATATAAAAAACATAAATTAATGAAATTAATATATAAACATAGATAGATAGATAGATAGATAGATAGACACTGTGATTAATTAAACTGATTATTTATTTACTGTTTGAAAATTCTGTTGTCTAAATATTGGCTGATTTCATTATGACTGTGAGTTAAAAACTGAAATAAAAAACTAATAGATTAATTGGTGGAAAAAAATACTATATATACATATACTTTAATGATCTTTTGTTTATCTAATAGTAAAATAATATAATAAAAATATAAAAAACATAAATTATTAAAACGTATATATAAATATAGTGTATAGATGATCTATGAAAGATAGATGAAATAAATGTGTACAACTGATTATTTTCCTAAAAATGTGCTTAACCTGTTAGTGCTCCAACGTACCGCCTGTAGTACTATTTTTTGCTTAGTTAAATTTTCCAGGAATGCTAAGGGGTTTAAAAATTCTTGTCTTTGATGAAGTTATGAGCAATATTAGTTATGGAATAACGGCTGAAGACTGGTCTTGACCACATTTTTGTCTTTATATACGTTTTTAATATTATGAATCCTTCTCAATGTAAATATTGTAATGCTATTGTTATTGTTGGCACACATGTATGTTGCTTATACCAAAAGATGGAAGGTAGATTTGTTGTAGTCTGAGTTATGAGGGTAAATGTGAAAAATGTTACCCCGGCCTCTCCTCCCTCAGTGATTTTGTTGACTTTAGTTCAGAGCCCTAATTGACAGCACATGTATAGCCAAAGCCTGTGTCCCTACCTGTTCTGCTGGTTGTTTTCGGGGTTTGTCTCAAGGAAATACCATCAGAGCAGATCCTGCCACATAATGCTTCACTCATGCCTCTCTTTGTTCTGACATTCTGGGAATAAAGAACCAAGCAATGTTTTTCATTTATCGAAAGGTCAGATGAAACCTGTTCTCTGAGGCCTTTAGATCTCTGAGAGGTCAAATGGATACAAATCAAGCATTGAAAATTAAAAAAGAGAACTCATTGAAAAAAAACAGGCTGATATCCTCTTTTGACTATGTGCAGCTGAATAATTTGTTTTGCATGGGGATGGATAACAGCAAAGACTTTTAAGCAAGACTTTCTTCAGAAGGAACAGCTGGCTCTCCAAAAAGATGCCATTCAAACGCAGACGCTGGATGACTTCCTAATGAACAGAAGTTCCACAGTTATGAGAGCTCCTCGGCCTGGCTTTGAAAACAGTTTAACTGCATTTACACACACAATGGAAACAGAAGGAGAAGAAGCTGTCCTGCATACTGCTTCAAAGCATACTTGTACCGACCATAGATTTATTTGTGCTTTATGTCGGGATTAATTTGTCTTAGTTCAGTCGTAAATAAAAGGAGTGGAGGCCAGTCAGCTGACCACTGGTGGTGGTCCAAAACCTTCAGGAGAGGGAGAGATGGGAAAAAGAGTGAAACTACATAATGTTCTTGGGTGGCCTGGAGACTTTGACAGTATATCTGTTCATGGGAAATTCTGCAGTAATCCAATGATGGTAGAACAATTATATGTAATTTTTTTGTTTAAATATTAATATTATTTATAATATGTATTATTATTATTATTATTATTATTATTATATAATTTTTTTTTAACCTTTTTAGACCTGGATATGTCAGTTTAATGCAACAAAATAAATCAAATACAATAATCAAAATAATACAAATAAATTCAAACAAAATTATATAAATGTATATATACATTTAAAAAAATGTAAATATAGTACAGAGATAGAGGCACATGTCCAATAGTAAAAGTATGCAAAAAATTCCAATACAATTAATAAAAATGGTTTAAAAACAATAAAAATCAAACAAATAGTAAATCAAAAGTTAATGCATAATAATATATAAATATAGTACATGATAGATAGATAGGTAGATAGGTAGATAGATAGATAGATAGATAGATAGATAGATAGATAGATAGATAGATAGAAGGACACAATTCCCTAGAATATCATGATTAATCATTAAGATTTGTACTCATGGAAATTACTAAAGTAGTCAAACCTGTTCATTAGAAGGGGGTGTCCCAATACTTTTGTCCATATAGTGTAGATAGATAGATAGATAGATAGGTAGACAGATAGATAGATAGATAGATAGATAGATAGATAGATAGATAGATAGATAGATAGATAGATAGATAGATAGATAGATAGATAGATAGATAGATAGATAGATAGATAGATAGATAGATAGATAGATAGATAGATAGATAGATAGATAGATAGATAGATAGATAGATAGATAGATAGATAGATAGATAGATAGATAGATAGACAAAATATCATGACATTAAGGCTTGCATGGGAGTCTCTTGTGAAATGGCACACATGCTACCATTTATTAGTTCAAAACTGAAATCTCAAAATTGAAATATGCTCTCAATCCCCTTCTTTTTTTCACTCTTTTGTAATGGCAAGTTTGAGTCATGTTTCCGTTCAAGCACTTCCCATCTTCCTGACTCCCATTGCGGGGATATATCAGAATGGGATGGTAGACATACTGTATCAATGAAATCTTTCATTTTACACAGGAAACTGATGAAGATTTGTTCATAGTGCTTTTAATGGAATTACTCATTTTGTAGCACTGGACCAAGACAGACTAACCACATCCTGTTTGAGAGTGGAGTGTGAAAAAGGGTTTGAGGTTTGGCAGGGGCTAAAGACCCCAGGAATCAGATTTTTGATTTGGGTGTGGCTGCTTTGACTATATCATAAGTCCATGAAGACATTTAAATCCAGTGTTGACATTTATATAATCCTTTGAGCCGCTAGCATATAATTTCCTGACCCTCATGTGTCACCCAAAAAATAGTGTAGAATCTGCACACTACATTTTATTGTACATTTCTGGTGGATGGCAGGCCTGAGTCATACTTAAAGCTGAGGCAATTGTTTGCAAGTCTCCATGATACCTTGTAAAATAATACTGATTTGTTTAATTTACATATTATTTCAAGTTAATGCATCTGTATGCTATGAAAACCTGTTTCCACTAAGTAAAAAAAAGGTAATTGCAATTTTTTTATTTCACAGTTTTTTTCTAGCAATTCTGTGTTTATATCTCACAATTCAGACTTCTTTCTCGCAAATCTTTAAAAAAATTGGTACTTTCTCATAATTTTGAATTTATATCTCACATTTTTTTCTGTACACCCTAAAATAAAAAATAAAAAGGCAATTGCAACTTTTTATCTCACAATTATGAGTGTTTATTCATTAAAAAATAATATTAGAAAGTAGCAAATCATCTAAAAGTTAATGCAAATTGACAATTCAGACTTTTGTCTTGCAAATCTGTGAAAAAGTAAGGATTGCAAGATATAAACTCTGACTTTCTTTCTTGTGTATATCTCACTTTTTTTTGTGTCCACCACAAAATGAAATAAAAAGGCAATTGCAACTTTTTATCATACAATTATGTGTTCGTTCAATAAAAAAAAAATAACATTATAAAATAGCAAATCATCTAAGTTAAAGGGGTCTTATGATGTTGCTAAAAAGAACATTATTTTGTTTATTTGGTGTAATGAAATGTTTATGCGGTTTAAGGTTAAAAAAAACACATTATTTTCCACATACTGTACATTATTGTTTCTCCTCTATGCCCCGCCTTTCTGAAACGCATCGATTTTTAAGTGAGGTGTGCTCTGATTGGCCAGCTATCCAGTGCGTTGTGATTGGCCGAATACCTCAAGCGTGTGATGGAAATGTTAAGCCCCTTACGATATTGTGATGCCCTGTGCGGCCGGAGCGACGAGACAAAAACATTAAAACCCATTATAAACGAGGCATTTGATTGCCTGGGATCCAAGAGCTTGTAACACTCCAAAGAGAAAGGAAAAATTGAAATCGAGATAGATAGATAGATGCAACTTGCATCACAAAATCAAAAAGGCAATTGCATCTTTTTTGATAGATAGATAGATAGATGCAGCTTGCATCACAAAATAAAAAAAAAAAAAAAAAGCAATTGAAACTTTTTATCTAAAAATTAT
>NW_015539926.1:301678-316121 GCF_001515605.1 Sinocyclocheilus anshuiensis
TGGGGTCTTCGTCACAAAAAAAAAAAAAAAAAAAAAAGCAATTGCAACTTTTTATCTCAAAATTATGAGTGTTTATCTCACATTTCTGACTTTTCAGAATTGTAAGTTTAAATGCAGTTCTGCATTTATATGTATCACAATTCTGGGTTATATCTCACAATTTTCGAAATTGTGAGATATAAGTTTAGAATTGTGAGGGAAAAAAAGGATTGTGAGAAAAAAAGTTAAAATATATAAATAACACTATTGTTGATTTTGTTGTCTCATTGCTGGCTTGTGATGTCAGGATGAGTTTTCAAATAATCAGTTTGTTGATTGTTACTTCTTGTGTTCCATCTACGTCTATATAAGTCTAAAAGGTCTGTGTGTAGCGATTTCAAGTCATATGCAAGTTTTTTTGTGATGTTATTAGTACTTTAAGATAACAAGATGTTTTGATTTAAACATTTAAGAAATTCAACTCAAAAGAAGCCATTCAAACTATAACTTTTACTTTGAATTGTACAAACACCTAACTCAGTGTCTGGAAGGCATGCCCATCACCAACACCAACTTGAAACACTTGAAGCATGAACCACAAAATGAGGGCTGGCGATTTCTCAGTAGCGTCAGCTTTGAAAACAACATTTGTCATGCTGATGGGGAAAATGTGAAGTGTAATCAACCGTAAACGGGAAAAGATTTCCAGAGATTACAGAAATTGTCAAACAAGTGCAGTTGTTTTGAAATATGTCACCATCAAGTCACATCTCAAACACAGTTGGGTCTGGGATAAAATCCAGTGAGATTTGAAGGAGATCTGGGTCTTTTCCACTGAAATTTATGGCCAGAAACAAAACAGATGGAGTCTGCCATAGCTCACTGTGCAGTAGAGTAACTGCTGCTTAGTGAAATTGCTTCAGTCTATTTCAGAATTCATCAGACAGAAAGATTAGAAGATGAATAGAAGATAGAAGAGTCAACCTGACAGGATTCATTTTGCTTGACATTACATTATCCATGCCTGTTACACAACAAGTTGCGACATAAATAAATACATGAAATAATAACCTGAGTTTAGTTTTTTATAATCTGACCTGTATATTATTTAAAACTCAACTAAGTAAAAAATAGTCTATTACAACGTACCAAACATTAAGCCTTGCCACATCATGAACACTGCAGTAAGACACAAGATGTAACCTGTTGCATTTAGGTGTGATATATTGCATTGCAATGGACAACAGCAAATATACAGTGCAACAGTCGTGTTTCCAAAGTAAAAATCACATTCATTTTCTCGAAAGGTGAGAATTTTTTATTAAAGATAACTTAAAAAAAATGTAAAGACAAACCTGATCTATGAAGTATTAAATCAATGCCACATGCCTTTGTTGAATCCATCAGTCCACAATGTTTCAACATAGTTTTTTAAATATTCACATTTAACTGTGGAATTCCTGATGAAAAAACACCTATGATTATTTTACCCATGACCCTTCTGCATAGAAATCACCAAACCGAGAAACACCCCCACTCCTATGAAGCATTTGAGTCAGTATTCCTATGCTCTTACTTAAATATTTCTATATATACAGCGGATAATAAAATTAGAGAACAACCTATAATTTCCTAAATTTCAAGGTCACTGCTTAGTCCTATTTGAAGTAATCATAACAGGAGTAGAAGGGCAGTTTTTTAAGCAAATTATAAATTAATTCCAAGTATGGGTCACCATACTTGGCCACATGTCACTTCACTAACTTAAGTTATTGATGTTAATCTGGCACCTAATTTCCTTATTTATATGGCAAACCCTATTTAACTGGCAGCATTCAAAAACTTTCTTTAGCCCCTTGAGGTTAGCGGAGGTGTCTCTCCCGATACACATGTCCATAAAGCACGCACAGAGATGCGGTTGTAACAACAACATCCTTTGGTTTATTGATCACAATCTCTGGTTTACTTTCCAAACAAGATTACAAAATAAAACTTCCAAGAACATGAAATGCGGTACCATCGCATGTGATTGAAGAAACTATTGCTCTCCACCCTCTAACTCTGTCCTGCCAAACAATGCTGCTTCACTATTATGACCTGCACTTTCGCGCCATAGTGACACGTAAGGGAGGAAGAGCAACTAAATTCACATGACAGGTTAGTCCAAGAATTAAACAAAGTTTCCTCATATATTTAAATCATAATGTTTGAAATACAAAATAAATAAATCAGACTTAATCAAGAATTTAAATATGGCTCCTACATCCAGACCCCTAACTGTTATTGCCAAAGGCAGAACAATTACCAAACACAAAATATTCAATGGAGCCAAAACACATAAGTAGATACAGTCTTGCCATATGTTCAATATATCAAACCAAATGTCATTTCATATTGCATTCATCAGATCAATAACATTGCATTCCGTTCATCAATGTCAGTACATTGTCAATTTTTTTCTATACAATTCCCATGAATTCCCATAGTCCATGTCCTGCAATGTATACTCCATAAGGAGGGAAACAGATCTCTAATTTTCACTGAAATTGCAAGATCGCGGGCCACTCTAAGGTGACTGAAACCCTGCGAAAGGAGGCCAAAGGGATGACCCTTTCAGCCACTGCACGAGAAGTTGTTCTTCCAAATCTGTGATTTCTCGAATATTGCAGCTTTACTAATTAATTCAAGTCTCCCAAAACGGCTGGTCGTCCACATGCACGAATGCACGAGAAGACAGGATAATTCAGGGAATCTCAATAGGGAATCGGTTCAACACTGCAGCTGGAATTGCTTGCCAGTTCAGCAATGAACAAGGTAAGGATCTGTCTCAGCATGTTTAAGAGAAGTCGGAATGAAAACGCACTCTGCTGTGAGTCTCTCATCAGCAGAAAGAATAAAAAGGCTAAGCTCACCTTTGCTGAGGAGCACGTTGTGTCAACAGAGGAGAACTCGTCCAAAATTCACTTTAGTGATGAGAGCAAGTTTAATTTACTTGAGTCCAATTGGAAACATCTTGTTCGGTGTCAAACTGGGGAAGATTGAACCCAAAGTGTGTAAAGAAGTCAGTGAAAGGAGGATGAGGAAGTGTCATCGCAATTTTGAGTGATGAAGATTCCAAAATTTCCGTAAAATCAAGTATTTATAGATTGTTCTCTAATTTTGATCTCCACTGTATATTCATATAAATCAAAAGTTTTATATTTATCTGTTTTTTTTTTTTATTTGATCATATCTTCATTCGATTCTTTCCCTCACTAAAGCCGTTAAGTACACAATCTTATACCTTTGTCTTTTCGTCTGATTTTCAAATACATTTTGTTTCAACTCCAAGTTTGTGATGTTGTGATTCATGTCATAGCTGGCTGCTTTCGTACATGGCTTATAACTCTTTTTAAAAATCCACACGGGAAAAATGAATAAAAAAAAAAATCTTCTGGAACCAATGATGCAAAAGATGGTAAACGGGCACTGTTAGGAAAATACCGTATTACATGGCTCTCTGGAAGACTTGATTCTGATTGGCCAATTAGAGACAAACATGAAAACCTTTACAAATGCAGACAAATTAAATTTTATACAAATCTTTTATTTGGCATTATACAAGGATATCACAGGTGTAACAGGCTACATATATTTCTGTGGGTATAAAAGTCAAAGTAAGTTCTATAGAAATGTGTCGTCTCCAGGTGTAGACACACAATGCTGTTGGGAATGAGAGAGTGTCATGCTGAGGTCAGCAGGGGCAGTGCTGTGCATGTCCAACATTATACATACATTTCTAACATTCATATTCTCTGCTAATGCCATAAAATGTCCACTTTTGTTGATTGTTATTGAAAAGAATTCTCAAAAATCCCTTTATCAACCATTGATTTGGCACATCATGTGATAAATTGTGTTTATTAATGCAAGGCAGCAATAAATACTCTTATGAACAGACAACTAAGCATGCTGACAGACATAAAAGTTCAAGTGCAGGCTTATCTTTTTCTGATAAACACATTACATTCTAGAATTTCAAATGGTTGTAACATTTTTATTTCTAAGAAATATTGGCCTCTGTGGAAAAAAGTACACAATCTTTCTTCTGGTCAAAATTAAAAAAATAAGAGTCTATTGCTGACTCACAATATTCAAATGCCCCTTTAAATTGCATAAATGTTTGATTGGCTCTGTGTCTGCCGTACACACTGTTACAAGCCTGTAGAAATCAAAGACAAAAACATCAGTTGCCTGGAGACAGCCGTCAGTTCCATATGACCACTAATAATCATAACAACCTCGGTAATTACCATAAAAACAGCCTTTAATATTTGAGCATGTCAAAGACAAATGTGAGAATGGAAAAATGAGCCGATCCATGTCATGCTGCACATTCACAGGCGTGTGTACGGATGAGGTCAGAGGAATCGGCACCCAGCTTTGGGTCAGTTAGTCCAGTTCCACCACAAAGCTTAACTGGCTGCATGTGACTATACAGGCTTGTCTGCCCTCTTCAACTGTAAAACCTCGGCTGGGCACGAGAAGTCAAACCACAGAGGAGACACTTTCGTCATTACCGTGACTCTCAGCTGCCACATGCTCGAGTGGCACCCAGCTAAGTCAACAGAAACGAACATCGGACGGCCTCTTTCCAAAACACTGGGACCTCATGTAGTGTCAGACTGCTGTAAAAGTGATCTCACAGTGCATTGTGGGTGTTATATATTTATGTCAGTCAATGAGGCCTGAGTCACTTATTGTAATATTGATGAACTTAATGTGAAGGAATGCTAAAACCACCATCATCATTTTAACTGAATGTCTCTAATTTTGTTTCTTAGGAGAATTCATACGGCAAGACTATGACCCAAATCTTCTGTCAGACTTTTTTCAGAGGGTAAGATTCATAAGATTCATTCACAGGCAATTAGTTAGCCGTCTGTGAGCATGATGGACTGATGTGTTGGAATGTTTACCTGAGAACACTGATCTCTTGCTGGCATCTCTCACTCCACTTGGATTACCTAAAAAGAGCCAAAATACAGAAGAAAAGCTTGTAAATGGTTTCATGCTGAGAATTTTCAAACATATAATTCAATATAATAGAATGAGACACCTAAACCAAAACCTAAAAATCAGCAAAATAGTTTGAGGCAGGCAAGATTTTTTAATGTTTTTGAAAGAAGTCTTTTATGCTTACCAAAGCTGCATTTATTTAATTAAACACAGTAAAAACTGTCACATTGTGAAATATTATTACAAATTAAAACAACTGTTATGTATTATAATATATTTCGAAATATAATTTATTCCTGTGAAGGAATACATTATTCTGTCTTCAGTGTCATATGATCCTTCACAAATCATACTGATATGCAGATTTGGTGCTCAAGAAAGATGTATTATTAATAATAATACTGAAAACAGTTGTGATGCTTAATATTTTTGTGGAAACTGTAACAAAACTTTGATTAATAGAAAGCTCATAAGAACAGTATTTATTTGAAGTAGACATCTTTTGTAACAATGTAAAAAATTGTAATGTGTCCTTGCTGAATAAAAGTATTAATTCTTATAAATAAATAAATAAATACACAAGCAAACACACAAGCTTACTGGGCCCAAACTTTTAAACAGTAGGGTAAGCTAAAACTAAATTTCCAAATTAGGTTTGCAGTCATTTTGCGTTGATTTTGGCTGGAAATCTGCACCATACATTCAGAACAGATTTAAACATAACGCTTAAAATAGAGCTATGCTTACTTGTATTCGCAGCTGAAAACATTACCAAATATACAAAAATATACAATAAATGAATATACAAATAGCGGAGGTTGTTGAAAACGGGTCTTCCAGTTCTGTGGATTTCTACATGGAGATTTTGTGCGGTCCTGCCGATCAGTCATAGTAAAATATACAAACATTTTTATACTAACATCAAACTACTAAAATATTACATTTGAGAAATCAAACTTCCCTACAGATCATAAGCCAGAGTTATCAGTTCTCATTAGGAAAGGGAGTCATTATATTAAAGGCATGACATTCGAAATGAATGGAGCAGTGGCTGAAATGTTTTAAGGGTTAGTGGTTACCCCATTGTGGGCGTTCCTGCAATAACAGGAAATTGTTATGGAACTTGTTCTTTGCCATGCACTTGATGTCTATTCAGAAACCTGTGTTGGAAAACAGGCTAAACTCCAACAGACAGCATCAACAGTCACTGTGGCAGCCAATCAGCAAAAGTTCTGAATGCCAAATGCTGGCAGTGCCAGGCGTTCTCACTAACAGACTGTGCCTCGTGTTCCTTTAAATAACTGGGCTGGCATGACAGTTCCAGCAAGCACGCTTGTTAGCACAATATACTTATTTTACGCAAGATACGTTTTTGGCAAAATGGAGCCTGTCATGTGTAGTTACATTTCATTTGATAGCAGGGCTTGGTTTGCATGTATAATATTTTGCTTGTCTAGAAATCTTTGGACGTTTCTCTGGCAGTGTGATTGTGTGCTCCAAACATATGTCGAAATCATTTGTTTACCAAAGAAATATTATACCAGATCTATAGCAAATATTTGCCTAAAAGTGCTTCTGAGTTTAAGTTGAAAAGGTACAGAATCCACAGTAACATTTTCTCTGAACTTTGCATTTTGTTTTGCATCTGGCATTTTGTTATTATGAAAAAGCTCTTCATCACAGACAATTGTCTTCATTCTGATAAAAATCACAATCATTCTTACATAATCCATGAACTCAAAGACACTCTCTCAGGGCTACAGCTTTGATATGCTACAATATTGAGGTCATTAACAGACTAATGGCTCATGAGGGACATGGAGATTCTGGCCATGTCACGTTCAAAGAGTGAAAAATGAGGCCAGCGGTATTTATTAGCGATGACGGACCATGATTTGGACAAATAATAATCCTCTAATGACTCCAAGCATGCTTAAATCTTTCAGACATACACTGGAATGGAGATCTAAGATATGTTCATGAGACCATATCAACATAATTAAAGTGTCCGATGTTTTTCAACCTTAAAGCCACACATGCTGTAGTCTTGCGTATGTGGAGACTAAGGGAAGCTGTAAAAGTGCTGCTTGGAACCGGCTCCCTCAACCTGACTCATTTATTTCCAAGGGACGAGAGCTCAGATATCATCATTATAGGCCTCTACAGAATTTAAACCATAATGCCACTGTAGAGAGATATTCACTATATTCATAAGAATTACCACTTAATTCAATCTCTGTGTAAAAGATCTTTTAAACTGGCAAAAATAGTAATATGACACCTCCAAAGTTGATTTTTTTTATGTTGAATATGAAACTGTACACTTAAGGCCCGTTCACACCAATAATGATAACTATAAGGATAAATATATTAGTGTCCACACCAACACACGATAACACGATTCTGTTTTTTATAAATGTGAACAGTTTTGTCATCTGCCACTTTAAATGTTCAATCTCTTTATACTGGATTCTGATTGGCTGTTAATGTTTTTATCATTCATCGGCTGGAAAAAATAGTTTTGAAAAAGGATTCCAACAATTTAATTCTTCTGTGTCGCTATAGCTGTGGTGTGAACATTCCTATTCTCAGAATTAGAACAAATTTTAAAACTGTAACAATAATCGTTCTAACTCTATGAGAACAGTGAAGTCAGAGCCACAACTACAATGATAATGACACAACTGCATTGACAGCCAATCAGAATCCACCTGATTTTAAAGAAGCCGAGCATTTAAGTAGATGACAAAACTGCAGCGTGTGCTTATAATAAACATAACATTATTCTGTGCTAATGTGGACGGTAATACATATTTCATTGTAGTTAGAGTTATATAGCCTTTATGCAAATTATGTAATAGCATAAACACATCCACAAAAGCCAGCTTTATATAGAAAGGTGGTGTGTCTGCAATGACAGTTGCTTTTTTAGCTGTATTTATGGATTGTTTAAACTGGATTAAACTGGATTGTGGGTGGTGTTTGCACCAAAATGCATTTTGCACCAAAGTGGTTTAGTGAATTTGCCCCTCAAATCTTGATGTCATGATCTGGTCAGTGGACGGGACGGGGTCAGAGATGTAATACTCACACTTGTCCTGCTCGGGTGGTTCCAGACAGTCACTCTCTGGGTCACTGGGGATTCGCCAGGGCTTCCTGACCGCCTGCAACTGCTGGTAAAACTCATCCTAGTAACACATATGATGGGAACAGAGAAATACATCATAACAATGACAACTTGGTTTGATACTTTGTTATATAATGTAATTAAATTAATTCATTTTTTTGGCCTGAATTTAATTGTCCAAAAGTGTCTAAATGCTTTCAGGGTCTTGCTGAAGCCTAAGCCTTAGCTTGCTTGTATCACTACTTGAACAGACTAGTCATTTGGCTGGTTTTATAGGGGGGTGGGTACATTTTAGATGGTGAAGTTGGGAAATCAGCTGGCCACCCAGCTTGACTTCAGCTTGGCCAGGCTGGGAGACCATCTTAAACCACCAAAAACCAACTTAAGATGGTTTAAACAGCAGAGTTTAAGAGTACAACAGCATACATATAGCCTTAAAGCTACTATCAACTAAATACTACCAAACTCCAATTTTGATTTCAAGAGTTCTTAGAGGACATAATTTGCTTCAATATGCGTTGAGTGTAATGATGGATCAGTGAAAACTGTGCAGAAATGTGGCAATTTGAAAAGCAACCAAATCCCCTGTGAACTGGAAACCCAAGATGTAGATGGCATGTGCCTGTGCATGTCAGACCCATTCGTTCTACATATGTTTTTATTTTCTTTTGAAATAATTACACCTCTGAGTCGAATCCTCTGAGCCAACCTCTAATAAATAAATTGCCCCCTGTTCGCTTCTAAAGACTTTTATGTGTTCTTATCTCTGGTACAGGCCGTTCATACATCTACGCCGCATTTCAGTGCTAAATATGAAAACAGAAGAGAAGGACAAATCATCTGATCTCTTCCTGTTGATCCCATTCTGAACTGAATGAGATGTACAGGTGTATATTTCTTTTTCATATTCAGGAGCTGAACTACTATAACAGATGTGGGACCAGGTAGGTGCAATCAGAACATGATCAATGCCTTTACTGTATGTTTTCGTATTCTCATCAGTCATAAGAATATGAACTAACAATATGATTCCTGTTTGTGGCTATAAAATACCTCAAAAGGAGCTTTGGATTTATTAACAAGCCCTAATACCAAAAAATAAAAGAGAAAGAGAGCGGAAACCCAGAAATACCAGACTCCTTTCTTTTTCATACCAAGGGTAGTCATGTGTAAATCTGTTCTTTAGTTTCCCGTGGATCCTTTTATATTATATTGCTTAATCTCAATAGAGCATGACATGAATAGGCCATAGTCAGACATGGACAATAGAATATTAGACAGCTTTTACAAACTAACCAGTACAATAACAGTGTGTGTGTGATTCTAAACCCATTGACATTGAGGTTTAAAGGGTTATTAAATGTGAGCTTTATTTTTTCTCAAGGCATGCATAAAATTGGACCTTAGTTTCCAAGCAGTAAGAGGCTTGTTAGATTAAAGGCCTTTTATGACCAATTTTGAATATTTGGCACATAACAAAACAAAAGTCCAAAATATTGTACTGCATATTTGTGAGTGTGTGTGTGTGTCCAAAATTATTTCTGAGATTGACAAATACTTTCCTTTAGACTTAGTGAGAACAGTTTTGGCAAGACAATTTATTTATATTTAAAAATATATATTTAAAAAAAAAAAAAAAAATTGATGTTAAATATATAATGTATAATTTTACTGTGATTTAAAAAAAAAAAAGAAATTCATACTTTTATTCAGCAGGGATGCATTAAATTGATCAAAAGTAAAAGTAAAGACATTTATAATGTTACTAAAAATTTCTAATTTAGATAAACATCTTGAAATAGGCACTGTATCATGGTTTTCACACTTAAGCAGCACAGTCATTGTCAATACTTATAATAGAAACCAAAATAAAAAAAAACATACATAATTTTATAATATTATTTATATACACATGTTGTATATATATATATATATATATATATATTAAAATGTTATTTTAAGTTGTAATAACATTTTACAATATGACTTTGTTTTACTGTTTTTTTATCAAACATAATTAAAAATATATTATACAGTATATAATAATGTTGATGTGATTATATGTGTATGTGGTTGTGTTAATGTGTACCTCTGTCAATGTGCTCCACAGTCCTCCATATAAATCTGTCGTGCTCAGGCCTGGCGGTGTGAGAATCGGTCTGGTTATCTGTCCTGTCGGCGTGACTGGTCTGCTTCTAGAGCGCCCGTACACCCGTTCTTTGTTCCCGTGGCTTCCGGCAGTCAACGAGTGCATCATAAGACTATTGGGGGTCAAAGGTCTGCTGGGCGTCCGTGCTCCACTAGGGGTTTGGGCACGGCTGCTGGGGTTGCTGGGAGATGTCCGGCCCATGACTAGGCTTGTGGGTTTAGTGTTGTGAAGTGGCAGGCCTGTGGTCTTTGTGGAAAGGCTGCTGGGAGACTGTGGTCTGGACGTCTGTCCGAGCACAGGCAGAGTGTTAGTGGTGTGGAAGAGGGGGTTTAAAAGCAAACTCCTATGAGGGCTGTTTGGACTTCGGTTCAGCTTCCCTTGCTCTGCCAGCTTGGCCAAGTCCTTTTCCACCTCTGAAGAAATTAAGACAATAAAAGCAAAGAATCACCATCTAGGGGACAATAACAGTTATGGCTTGTAAACATTTCGGTCATAGGTTATGTGGAACATGACCAGTGTTGGGGTAACGTGAGTTACGTAATCAGATCACTTTTTTCAAGTAACTAGTAAAGTAACGTGTTATTTTTACATTTACAAGAAATGTCTGAGTTACTTTTTAAATAAGTAATGTCAGTTACTTTGTTTCCAAATTTATTCACTGACACCTCTCCTGTTCCTGTGTTGAGAGAAACTAGGAGTGAGGTTCAGAAGCACTTCCTTCAGCCTGAGGCTTATTAAATTCACTTTTGATGTGAAAAGGCCTTTACAGTTGCCAAAAATACAACTTTTGGGCTTTTTAGTTATTAAAAATAAACAAGCAAGCCCATCTCAGGTGACAAAAAGTAATGCAAAAGTAATGTAATGCATTACTTTCCATTAAAGGTAACTGAGTAATGCAATTAGTTATTTTTTATGGAGTACAATTATATTATGCATATGAGAAAGAGTGGACATTTTAGCCAAGTATGTTTGACTTTTGTATGCTCAGCTATAAATCGATGTGCACAATAATTTATAAAAAATACATTATTTGTTATTCCCAGAAATTGCCGCACACTAATTTTTTTCAGCATGTATTCTGATTCAACAAACTAACAGCCTTAAAACTCATCAGTGTATTGATGTGGAGTACTGACTCACCACTCATAGATTCCCATTAACAAACCACCAAAACAATATCCTGAAGTTTTGCCGAGGTCTTTTAACAGTCATGGCAGCAGTATTTATTGTCAGTTGTAAAGTGTAAATTGGATGGCATGTTTACTTTGTACGAGTACAAGAGCGGTTTAATATGGCCTGCTTCGTGTGAATATATTTGTTTGCTTGGTAGCAAGTCAAATATTTTTGTTTATGCAAGTCTGTTGCACATTTTCAGATGGAACATCTGGACGTGTCAGCCAGTGTTCAGTCTGAGAGGAACTGAGGATTCGGAGGAAACAACATGTGACATATTATAAATAGTATGTACAAGTTTGATTTGTGTTTCAGAAACCTTGACTACTTGACTTGTAAGCAAACAGTTCTTTCTCCGGAGAAACGTCATGATACTTTTCAATATGAAACACATGCACGTTGTCCAGATTACTAATGTTATAGTGCAAATTCTCATTTTGCATAACACAGCTCTTGTAATTACTTCCCTTTACGGAAACTATTTCAGATTGTTGTGATATATGATACAGTTAATTGTGTGAATGGATAATTAGATTGTTTTGTCTGTAGTCAATCAGAAGTAATTTCAAAACCCTGTGGCCCCATTTAAACGGCATACAGGAACTTATTCCAGCGATTTTTCACCTAAACACATATGTGGCGGAAAGGATTTGCTGTGAAATTATTACACAGACATAAATCATTTGTGATGATGGCAAACCCTACCAAATAAAGACATGGATAAAAAAAATGTATTTTTGTGTCCGTGTTTAAAATTTCCCACATGAAATTTAAAAGAGTTTGTAGTTGAGCTCACGGGTCCTAATGAGTCGATGCTGGAGGCTGAGAACCCAGTAGCCACAATTATGTTCACTGTAAACACCACACACACATAAACAATCATTCATCACGAACGGAAGATAGTAATATGCATGCTAATAAGCAACTAGTTAAAGGAATAGTTCACCCAAAAGTGAAAATCCGTCATCATTTACTCACCCTCATGTCGTTATTGACCTGTAAGAGTTTCTTTTTATGTTGAACATGAAGATATTTTGAAGAATGCTGGTAATCAAACAGTTGATGGTCCATAGTATTTCTTTCCCTACTAGTCAATGGGGACCAACAACTTTTTGGTTCTTCAAAATTCTTCAAATTCTTTTGTGTTCAACATAAGAAAGTAACGACATGAGGGTGAGTAAATGATGACAAAATTTTCATTTTTGGGTGAACTATTCCTTTAAAAATGAGAATTGGTCCTTAAAATAAAGTGTTACTGAAGCTACTGTAGTGACGAAGGACGATAGCATGTATAGTGACCCTAAGACTAAAAAAGACTTTAGAGCGTTAACAAGAAGCAGCACATCTAATCTATTATAAACAGCTCATGATCAAAAAAAGCAAATGCGCTTCCCACAAGGCTACAATCCTCAAACACGCAAACACATAATTTAGAACATATGCAACCTTATTGATTCCCGACTTTCCCCCTACATATCTACACGTTCAAAATGTTCATCTCGCAGAGGAAGAGAGAGAGAGATCTGAGGAATTCCAGCTAGCTGAAAGTGATGCTTTATTTATCCAAAAGTGGCATAAAGCTTTTCTCTGCCATTAAAAAAAAACAGGCAATAACATTGTCCTTTGGGCACAAGTCAAATATCAAGCTCTTAAATTCCTAAAACAAAAACAACGCAGCCTGATCGTAAATTAAAAGGAGTCTTGAGGATTTAGTTGACCACATAATTGAGGTAATAATGAGATAAAAGAAGAAGCCTGGCTTTCAACACGGAGAACATTAACAGCTAATAAAAGCATGAAAGGGGGAAATTAGGCTGTTGAATGAGGCTAATGCCTGGTCCTATGGGGATGACTCTGTTCAGATATAACTCAATAGACAAACAGCTTTAAATCAATGCCATCTGAGAGCAGGGATGACTTTTCCCGCAAAGTGATGTCAGAATAAGCTTCCCACTGATCGAGTCACAGAATAACAAGCACACTTGATACAAATAGATAAACACTTCCCACATACACGTTCATGTTGCCCTTTAATATTTATAGCGAGAAATGTGAGAAAGAATTTTCATTACAACAGGCAATTCAAAATAGCCTAATTGTTGTACCATTGCATTACAATTCCAAAATCCAATGCATGTATTAATACAATGAATATAGGCCTGAAATCATTTATTAATGATTGTTATTATTAAAGAAAATTTATTTATTTTGTATTTAGTCAGTTAATTAAATATTACATATATATAACAAATGTGTGTGTGTGTGTGTGTGTGTGTGTGTGTAAAACACACACATATAAAAACATTTTTAATTGTTAATAAACAAAAGGTCTGAATAATTTATTAATAACTGGAAATTTAGATATGTTTTGATAATTTTGCATTTTTATAAAATATTTGATCCGTCACACTATATAAAAGTTTGAAGGTACAGCTTTTACTTTTAAAATTATATTTTTATGTCATTGAATTCATTTAATTAATTGTGTGTGTGTGTGTGTGTGTGTGTGTGTGTGTGTGTGTGTGTGTGTGTGTGTGTGTGTCTGTGTGTGTGTGTCTGTGTGTGCGTGTGTATATATGTTAAAAAAATTCTTTAGTATTTATATTTAGATTTTTAATTATTAATGTTATTTCTGTCATCTATTTACAGACATACAGACAGACACGAATATGTAGCTTTTGCACGCATACTTAGCTAATCAGAAAACACTATGCGTGCAAAAGCTACATATTCGTGTCTACTTTGCTAAGGTTGATAACTTTTCGTGTTTAAATGTCACCCTCCCACGTCCACACACACATACACACAGCTGTTGCCCTGATGACTTAGTAAGAGTGCCCTTCTTAAATACTTAATATGTTTCAAATGTATTCGACGTGTGACAGCGAATTGAAATAAAAAGCAGTACATGTATAAACAAACAACTGTGCGACACATGTTGGAATGCTTGATGCTGTTTGAGCCTTTGATTTTGCCCAATGCTTTCAAGCGGTTACCAAACGAAACAAACGTCGCAC
>NW_015539926.1:316245-321419 GCF_001515605.1 Sinocyclocheilus anshuiensis
TACGAAACGAAACAAACGTCGCACGCACACACACACACACACACACACACACACACACACACGTCTAACAAAGGTCTGCAAGATCAAACCATCAGCTGAGTTTGATCAGGGGTGTAGCCATCATTTCAGAAGTGAGAGGGACAGAAATGTTATATATATATATATATATATATATTAATATAACATAGGACACGTCCCCCGCGTCCCCCACGTAATCTACGCCCCTGAGTTTGATCATCTACAGACAGAGATTTGTCAGTTCACAGCGACGCTAACAAGCTAGTGTGGTGGTGGCATTATTAAATCAATCAAAGATGGTCACCGTTTTTCACAACATATTTGAATAGGTGGATCAGCTTTTAATTAGCCAATCAGACACCTTCATCCCTGTATTCGCAGGCAGACTTTCACATGTGTGGCCTTTGACAGTGTCAGGCTGTAATGGAAAGGTGGCCTGTTTTATATGCGTGTGGGTGTCTGTGTGTTAAAAACCTACCAGCAAGATGTTTGCCCATGTTCTCCAGTTCTTTGGAGAAAAGCGAATCCTGGAGTTGCAGAGCACGTCTGGGCATCTGGGGGCTCGTGCCTCTGATTGGCTTCACATCCGATGCCCAGACAGGGTGACGCTATGGCACACACACACACACACACACACACACACACACACACACACACACACAAAAAAACAGAGTCGCATTAGCTTTGAATTTCACTCCTTTTTTACATATGACTTATGGTTAAAACACTGTGCCATATCTGTTATAATGAGGGCCAATTATTTTTTAAGAGAAATTAGAAAAACACTGAAAACCACAGATCTTTGGGATGAAAGTCTGGATGGCGGCAAGGACTGAACTTTTATTTGTGAACACTGTGCTAGATGTTCAGTAGTGGTTACAGGATTTTGAAGTAACAATCAATAAAC
Organism: Sinocyclocheilus anshuiensis; assembly: GCF_001515605.1. Lineage (NCBI taxonomy): Eukaryota > Metazoa > Chordata > Actinopteri > Cypriniformes > Cyprinidae > Sinocyclocheilus > Sinocyclocheilus anshuiensis. The sequence continues at coordinate 317,171 of NW_015539926.1, forward strand.
TCTAGGGATCCGAGAACGGATGACGACAGGCAGGGTAGAGATCCTGCTATTACTATTTTGCGATAATAAACTTGCGGTTTGGGGATTAAGAATACAGCCTTTCAATTCAAGACTAAGGAGAATAAACCATAACAATAGATGAATCAAAATCATATTGGTGTGTATTGATTTTGCTTATTGCTAACATGCATACTTGCCGGGCAACGCAAGAAACACTGTTTTTATAACAAATCTAGTCTTATTACTGGACTGGCACTGGTTTGTGGGATGCAAATGCTAAATGTTGTAACAGCACGGCACTGAACCCCACACAACAAAAAGAATTATAGATAAATATTCGGTCACGCTTTATTTTAAGGTCCAATTCTCGCTATTAACAAACCATTAACTACTACTTTGGCCTCAAATAAACTCCTAATTTGCTGATTATTAGTAGTAAGGTAGTTGTTACGTTTAGGATTAAGGATGTAGAATATGGTCATGCAGAATATGTGCTTTATAAATACTAATAAACAGCCAATATGTTAGTAATATGCATGCTAATAAGCAAGTTAATAGTGAGAATTAGTCCCTACACCAAAGTGTTAACAATTATTCTTATTTTTCTTAACCTTCATATTAAAGCCAAGTAGCCAACATTAGGTATTGTATTTCAGTGGTAACCAGCTGAGAGGACCAGATGCTTTATAAACAAGAGCTTAAAAATATTTAGCATAGCTAGCAAGCTAACTGGTTAGCCTATCTACTGATAACTGTGTCAAAGCCACTAGAAGGTAAGCCTGCAACTATTAGCCGAAAAAGCGTAACGGCTAAAGTTAACGCTTCTGGTCTGGCAGTACGTGGGAAAGGAGACCAGAAGCCCTTTTTTCGAATGGATGTCAATGGAGGAGAGGCTTCACTACGCTGAATAAACAGCTTTTTAGAGGAAACGGCTTATCATTTAATAAATCGACAGCCTATCTGCTAATCTTCAACTAAATAATACTTTTGGATTGAACTAATTTTAGAGTTTACCACGGAAAAAATGCAGTTTTATAAGAGAAGTCACTGACTTTTTGCAACAGGTGGGATTCAGCTTACGCCATTTCTCATTCATTCCTATGGTATCCGTAAACGGCAACTGAGTTTCGCACAACTCTGACTGAAATTCAATTATGTCAAGGCTGTAATTTTATTGGTTATTATGGCACACGTGATCCAAGTTAGCCGTTACGCTTTCTCCAATAGTAAGTAATACAGACCCTCTCATCTCCCTATAGTAAGATAGTCTCTGACTGTGTGTCATGCACTTTAAAACATGTTCTTGTTGTTTGTTGTTCTTTGGGAAGTTCTAGGGGGAAAATAGGATTTACACAAAGTAAAACATGTTAAACAAAACTGAAATACTCTATTTTTACTAGTAGCATCATCAAAATAAACAAAATATTTGGTTACACTTTATTTTAAGGTCTAATTATCGCTATTAACAAACCATTAACTGTGACTTTTGCCTCAATAAACTCTTAATTTTCTGCTCATTAACAGTTAGTAAGGTAGTTGTTAAGTTTAAGTAGGATTAGGGATGTAGAATATGGTCATGCAGAATATGTCCTTTATAAGTACTAATAAACAGACAATATGTTAATACTAGGCATGCTAATAAGCAACTGGTTAATAGTGAGAATTGGTCCCTATACTAAACTGTTACCAAATATTTAATAAATTAGCACATAAAGAACAAAGGATGTAGTATTTTTTGAATGATGTGTGTTTAAAGCCTTAAAAAGTCAAACGACTAGAGAAAGAGCGAATAACAATTTTAGAGAAAAGTACTGTACAGCTTTCATATAAAATACTATACTATAGTCTAGTACACTATAGAGTTACACTACAGGCTAGCAAGCTGCTTCCTACTGTGAAGGAAATAATCTTTGGTAAAGCATTACATGAAGCAATATGTTTGCTACTAAGGGACAGCATTACATTATAAGTCAAAACCCCGTAAGATCATCTCACATCAATTGCCAGATCATAAGCAGAATCGTATATCCCAGCAAAAAATTAAGTGGCCTTAACTGCTATGTACTTACATCAAAAAATAAGTACAATGTACTTATTGTGTTCATATAATATTGCAAAACACTTTTGCTGCTATTGAGGTGGGATACGGGTAAGGTTAGGAACAGGTTTGGTGGTATGGGTAGGTTTAAGGGTGGGTTAAAGTGTAAGGGATGGGTCAACAGTATAACTATAAATGTAATTACAGAAATTAATTACAGAAGTAATTACATGCAGGTATTTTTAAAAGTATAATTACAATGTAAAAACATGCAAGTACACAATAAGTGCATTGTATCAAATGATTAATTTAAATGTAAGTACATCATAGCTAAGCCACCTAATATAAAGTGGGACCCATACACCCTGTTACGGAACTGCTCTGCGACTGAGTGAGGATCCAAATGCAGTGTTTATTAGGAAAGTCCAGAATCGAAATCAGACAGCAGGCAAGGGTCAACACACAGGCAAACAGTCAGACTTAACAAGGCAGGGAACACAGGCAAAAGGGTTATCCAGAACACAGGCTAAGAGTCCAAAAACCAAGATACATATAAACAGGAGAAATGCTCAGAGATGCAGTGTAACATTTACAAGACTTCGCAAAGAATGACAAACTAAACCAGACTTATATAGGGTCTGAGTAGACAGGGTAAATGAGACACAGGTGCAAACAGTGCGTATTGATGAGTCCAGGCAAAGGATTATGGGAAATGAAGTTATTGATGGAGTGGTAGAAGTCTGGGATGGAGTGCCCTCTAGCGAAGCTCACGGGCAGTCCAGCTAGAGATCGTGACGGAGCCCCCCCCCTCCCCCCAAGGAGCGGCTTCCAGACACTCCACTATCAGTCCATGGTGGAGTTGACGGAGGGAGGAACCATGAAGGAGGTGACACTGGAGGTATCAGGGGTCTGACTGACGGAGACGGAACCGGTGTAAGGGGAGCCCAAGGCGGAGATGGAGAGCCGAAGAGCCGGGGTGACACTGAGGGATCAGAGGGCCATGGTGGAGCCGAAGGCTCTGGCGACCGAGGCGCAGGTGGGGATCCGGAAGGCTGCGGTGGAGCCGGAGTGACCGAGGACCAAGGCGGAGTCGGAGGGAGAGAGGAGCCCAACGGAGCCGGAGGGACGAGGCGAAGCCAGAGGAGTGTATTCCTGAGGTGAAGGCGGGTCGATGAATGACCAAGGTGGAGCCGGAGGAACGAGGAAGCCCGGCGGTGCCAGTGGAATGACGGACCACAGTGGAGACGAGGGAGCTTTAAACCAAGGTGACACCAACGGGTCGACGGACCAAAGTGGAGTCCAGGTCTCGAAGGCTGGAGATGGAGATCTGGGATCCTCCAACTCTGGTGCAGCTGGAGGCTGACTATCCCGTGGAGAATCCTGATCGCTAACCACCCTCGAAGGATGACCTGAGGGACAGACAGAAAACAGCGGACACAGAACAAAGAACATGACAGGCAGAGGAGGAGGGAGAGGGAGGTTGGGTGGGACAACAGGTTCATAACCAGGCTTCTTAACCAAGGCAGAGCTGGGAGAGAGTTTGGAGACGGTCACCCTGACCGTGACAGGACAGTCAGAGAGTTCACAAACGGCCTCCTTGGCCATGGCTGGACAGACAGAGAGTTCATAAACAGCCTCCTTGGCCATGACTGGACAGGCAGAGAGTTCACAGATGGCCTCCTTGGCCGTGACAGGACAGGCTAAGAGTTCAAAGGCAGATGTCGCTGCCTCTGGAGGTTCTGCAGCACAAGCCAACTCCTCGAGAACGGACTCTTGTCATAGGCCGGAGCGGTCTCACGGACTGGAGTGGGCTCATGAGCGAACTCAGGGACTGGAGACTGGAGAGGAGGAGTAATTGAGCAGTGAGTAGTACAAACGCACAGGATAGCGACCCCCATTACAGGGAGCACTAAGTCTAGAGGAATAGTTTCTGGGCTGGCAGCCATTTTATGTTAAGACTTTGGGATGGTAGCCATTTTGCAAAGAGTCTCTGTGTTGGCAGCCATTTTATAATCAGTCTCTAGATTGGCGGCCATTTTGTGACAAGGCTCAGGAGTGGAGGTTACTACGGGGGAATCGTTCTCCTCCTCTGCGATTCCCACGGTAAAAGGAGAGCCACTCAGCTGTAACGCTACGTCAATATAATACTCCAGTGTCCAGTTAGGGTCATGCAGTGGCATGATTGAACTGAGAGGTTCAGATAGGCCCCCT
>NW_015539926.1:321809-328674 GCF_001515605.1 Sinocyclocheilus anshuiensis
TGACGGACCACAGTGGAGACGAGGGAGCTTTGAGCCAAGGTGACACCAACGGGTCGACGGGCCAAAGTGGAGTCCAGGTCTCGAAGGCCGGAGATGGAGATCTGGGATCCTTCAACTCTGGTGCAGCTGGAGGCTGACTGTCCCTAGGCGAATCCTGACCGCTAACCACCCTCGAAGGATGACCTGAGGGACAGACAGAAAACATCGGAGACAGAACAAAGAACATGACAGGCAGAGGAGGAGGGAGAGGGAGGTTGGGTGGGACAACAGGTTCATAACCAGGCTTCTTAACCAAGGCAGAGCTGGGAGAGAGTTTGGAGACGGTCACCCTGACCGTGACAGGACAGTCAGAGAGTTCACAAACGGCCTCCTTGGCCATGGCTGGACAGACAGAGAGTTCATAAACAGCCTCCTTGGCCATGACTGGACAGGCAGAGAGTTCACAGATGGCCTCCTTGGCCGTGACAGGACAGGCTAAGAGTTCAAAGGCAGATGTCGCTGCCTCTGGAGGTTCTGCAGCACAAGCCAACTCCTCGAGAAGAGCTGAAGCGGTTGCCGCCGCTTCGGGAGGGTCTGCAGCAGAAGTTGTCACTTCTGGGGGCGCTGGAGCGGACTCGGGGACCAGAATAAGCCCAGGAGTGGATTTGGGGACAGGAACAGACTCGGGAATGAATTCGGAGACTAGAGCGGACTCTTGATCAGACTCATAGGCCGGAGCGGTCTCATGGACTGGAGTGGGCTCATGAGCGAACTCAGGGACTGGAGGGGGCTCAGGAGGAGTAATTGAGCAGTGAGTAGTACAAACGCACAGGATAGCGACCCCCATTACAGGGAGCACTAAGTCTAGAGGAATAGTTTCTGGGCTGGCAGCCATTTTATGTTAAGTCTTTGGGATGGTAGCCATTTTGCAAAGAGTCTCTGTGTTGGCAGCCATTTTATAATCAGTCTCTAGATTGGCGGCCATTTTGTGACAAGGCTCAGGAGTGGAGGTTACTACGGGGGAATCGTTCTCCTCCTCTGCGATTCCCACGGTAAAAGGAGAGCCACTCAGCTGTAATGCTACGTCAATATAATACTCCAGTGTCCAGTTAGGGTCATGCAGTGGCATGTTTGAACTGAGAGGTTCAGATAGGCCCCCTTGAAAAAATATCATCAAGCAGATTTCATATAAATGAGTCACATGTGCCAGTTCAAGAAAATCCACAACATAGTCCTCAATGGAACGTGTACCTTGGCGGAGAAACATCATCTTCACTGCTGGATCCATTATTGGCAAAGTCTTCTGTTACTGAACTGCCCTGAGACTGAGTGAGGATCCAAATGCAGTGTTTATTAGGAAAGCCCAGAATCGAAATCAGACAGCAGGCAAGGGTCAACACACAGGCAATCAGTCCGACTACACAACAAGGCAGGGAACACAGGCAAAAGGGTAATCCAGAACACAGGCTAAGAGTCCAAAAACCAAGATACAAATAAACAGGAGAAACGCTCAGAGATGCAGTGTAACGCTTACAAGATTTTGCAAATTATGACAAACTAAACCAGACTTATATAGGGTGAGCAGACAGGGTAAATGAGACACAGGTGGAAACAGTGAGTGTTGATGAGTCCGGGGAAAGGATTATGGGAAATTAAGTCTTTGATGGAGTGCCCTCTAGCAAAGCTAGAGATCGTGACACACCCATCCATGCTGGGAAACATCTGTCATTCAGAACATTACTGAGGGAAAGTCAAGATGCTGCTCAGGTCTGACCACCTCCTACATTACTCTGAAGATGCACGCGGTCCTTCACTTCCACCTTCTGTGCTGGTTCTTGTTTGGTCTTGGTTGCAGCAGCATACTAAATCTAGGCAGATCTGTTGTATATTTTTCAAACACATCCTTAATGCCCCAAGGGGAACAGATGGACTTGAGAAGTCGCAATTAAAAGAGAGAATACAACATGTTGGATCAGTTTTTGTATCCATAACATTTTAAACAGCCATCTGAAGCTGTTATACGTACTGTACACATCATGCAGACTTGGGAACAAAGTATTGAATAAACCCTATCAGTATTTCTAGTCATTGCAGTTGTAACTGAAAGTAATGTCAGTATTGAATGCAATAAGTATTGTGTATAATGTTTTTATTTGCTAAAAATTAAGCATTTTAATTCCCTTAATGAACGCTGCCCAACAAGTGACATTTTCGCAATACCTGTTTTATTCAAGCTGTTTACGCTTGCTGACACGTTTATACTACTGCCACTTTCCATTGCACAATTGCTGAAAAGTTTCTATAAATAATATAATCTAAATCAGGAAGAAACAGCTAAACTATTAATTATTTGCTGGCAATTGTGGCGGACAAATCAAGATAATAAACACATTACAGCAGTATTCGCTGAACGTCTGCTTCTAAACTGTTTATTTTGAAGTTTGAAGCCTCAAGATGTTGATCTATACATTTAACAAGTTAATAATTTAATCATTTTTAGAATTTTGAACTTTCTGTTCATCAAAGAATCATGGAAAAAAGGCTCATGATTTCAATAAAAAATCAAAACCCTTTAAAATGTGATCACAATAAATTAATATTTCACAACATTACTGTTTTTATTGTATTTTGGGTCAAATAAATGATGACTTTGTGAACAACTTTTAAGAGATAGACAGATACATAGGTGGACAGACACACATTTTACACCCAACACACTAACAAGATAAACAACGATGGAAGAGTATATTACCCCATTAACCCAAGATACATTCATATAAACAAAACCATATCTGTGATTCCGGATTCTTGGCCCATAATGCACTTATAAATTAAACAGAGCAAAGTCAGGTCATGTCCATACATACAGATAGAGGACGATCATACAAACACACACTCATTTTAACTCTGAAGAGAATCTCAGAACCCAACGAAACAAACTTCGACACACAGCCCTCAAAGCGCCATCCATCCAAACATGATGGGAAGAAAACTCTTCCCTCACAAATATTTTGACATTTCTCTATAGACAAGTGTCTACATTTACAGTAACAACAAATAAATATGAATGACAGTTAACAGAAACTGTTTCATAAACGATGAGGCTGCTGTAAAGAGATGCATGTCAGCATTAATATTCAAGGATGATTCATTTCTGATTCCGCCGTACTGGCCAATCCGTTCTCTTGAGATTTATTGGTTCCACTTAGAACCGTCATTTACTATACAAACCCATAATAGATATTTGCAAACTGAAGCAATATTTAGGAAGCGCAATGCCGTTCCCTTCAGCACGACTGCGGTTTACAGTGACATTTGTCTTTATTGATCGTGATGTGTGCGTGCAACTCGGAAGAGAATGAGTCAAACTAGTTTCAACAAATCAGTTTCGTGTGAGTCGATCAGAGACAAGCTGTTTACTGGCCAAACAAAGCAGCTGTTTTACGTTTGCTCTGAGAAATTGTGGATTAAGAGCAAGCCGACTGGTCCACCAAAGCTTGCAACCACTTTTAAAGGGGCTTCCGTCCACTCACAAGCATGGTTCCAATTGCTTTAGAAATTAAATGCATATTGAGAATAAATATGAGACCACTCAACGACCGTTCGCATTTTAAGTACTCACGCTGTGTTTGTGTGCCCATATTTAGGTCGAACCACTTGCGACCAATCCACTATTCACCTCAATCCTCACAGGAAAAGCACAACACTTCACTCTCAAAGGCCATTAAACAGGCTAGTAAAGCTGTGGCGTTTCTTTTACGCACATCAAACAGCATTATAATTGTTCAGAAATGTCCAGTCCATTGGAAGCAGGTTCAAAAACCACAAGGAAAAGTCAAGGATTTACATTTGCCATTGCTGCTGGCCTGTGTCTATTTACCGCACATGGACAACATTGCCTTGGCTCATTGCCTACTGTCACATCTGCGTGCGCTGGCTCTTTATGGCCATATTGGAAGCCGCAGGCTCAAGCCACAGTGATGTTTAGCATGTACACAGAGTGCTGAGGCTTGTGTTCTGCCCACACCAACCTGCCACAAGGGAAGAGAGTCACTATAAAGAGTGGTGGCCCACCCCGGCACAAGGAAGCAAGCACCACCGATCGCATTGCATCAGTCCTTCTGGGCTGGGCTGCTAAAACCAGTTGAAAGCCTCATCCACTGTTTGTTTGCTAAATGTGAGAGATAAAAATGGCCATAAAACAGTCCAGTATATAATTTCTCTTTCTTTTGTGCTTTTTCTTTGAGTTCAAAGTCTGACAAAGGAAGTTACTGATTTAATGCTTAGTAGCAACTTTCAACACATGCCAAATACTTTAGTTTAAGATTGAGAGATTTTTAGAATTTTTGTTTTTAAATTTTCAGCTTTCCTTTTAATCTCAGTGGTGTTCTTAAATGAGGAGGCAATTTTTTTTTTAATCAAAAGTAAATTCACGTCCCAGTCACATTTTTGGAAAATAGAAAAAAGAAAAAAAAACTATTCAATTATATTTTATATTTTTACATTAACAATGTAATCAATATTCTATTTATTAAAGCCAGGTATGGATTCCATAAAGTTAATGTTTTTAAGCATTTTACATCTATTCCAAAATATTAACTCAAAGCAGTAACAACTTAAACTAGGCCTAAATATTTTTATTTACTATATAGGCCTATATATTTCAATCATGACAACTCTCGGAAGATTTTAGCATGGTGATGGATATGACAATGTTATTGTATCATCAAAGCTCTGTAAATATTGGTCACCGTATGCTTTAGGGGGTCTGTTAAAAATCAATGGGCTCAGAGGAGGCATGACAGACGCAGACTCCCACTGTAACTTTACCTGCTGGTGTCGTTGTTGGACAATGTTTGTTTAGACAAAAAAATATATATTTATGCACTTTTTAATGTTATATTTTGTAATATCTGCATTGTTTTATTTTAATTTAGTTTTTTATTTATTTATTTCTAGTGTCTTAACATATTTCATTTAGTTGACAAGGCACCATTGGTGCATTTTTCATCTAATATTTATATTTTTTCATCTTTATTTCTATCATCAAATATTTTTAGTTTTAGTTTACAAAGTACAGTATAATAACCCTGAATAACATTTGGTTATGGAAAAACACAAATTGAAAATGTAAGAGACAGCTATTCTGTCCTCTGGTGCTATAATAGAGTGCACGGTATATGGAAATGAAGTCTAACAAAAAGGTTTATTACATCTACTTGAGTTGGCAGCATGCAAACCCACATTATGAATGTTCATGGGCGCTGTGCCAAAATCAAAAGGGAAATGGACAATAACAAATGTATTATCTGATTAAACTCTAAACCTCTAAACCACAGAGCCCTGCAGCATGACATACTGTGTGCACCTGGATTATACATGAAGAAAACAACACGAACCCGCAGAACTCAAACATAAACCACACGTAACCTGTTGAAATGACTTCATTCAAGATCACTTCTGAATAATTTGTTTATAACAAAGTCAAACATGTGAATCACATTGAAAAACATCCATCTAGGCAGTGAGCATCGTATATTTGCTATAACAGGCTTCAGGCAGATGTGTGACATTTAAGAGTGTGTTGTTCTGCATCTTGCCTGACAAATGTCTTTGTTCTAGAGGCCCACTGAATAATTTGTTAATGCTATCGCTATATTATGTTAGCTGGACAACATTTCAGAAATTTGTAACGAGTGAAAAACATGAACCAGATGGCTTGACGGAATATATTACATTAACAATGTAATCAATATTCTATTTATTAAAGCCAGGTATGGATTCCATAAAGTTAATGTTTTTAAGCATTTTACATCTATTCCAAAATATTAACTCAAAGCAGTAACAACTTAAACTAGGCCTAAATATTTTTATTTACTATATAGGCCTATATATTTCAATCATGACAACTCTCGGAAGATTTTAGCATGGTTGGCTCGACGGAATATATGGGAGAGTCTGTCAGCTCCTCTTGCATATATCTTATAAATTGCCTGAATTATGAATTGCCTCAAATTTGAATTAAGGGGGAGCTGCAGGGTCCCAGACCCCCATAAGAGCTCAGGGACCCCATACAGAAGAAGAAATTGAGGCCACCCCTGCTGTTTCACTCAAGAAAACAATAATACAATGCTATTTTCTTCTATTTGTCCAAATTTAAAGTGAATCCATTCTGACTGCATAATGTGGAGTTCTGAAAAGCATTTTACAGACAACTGACACAGGATCCTTATTATCACCTGTCAATAAAAGTAAAAATATAAGTAACTTATGATTCTTCCTAAAGTAAGAGCAGATGGTATACAGTATAGATCACTACAAAAGAAGATGCCAAGAGAATGAGCATCTCCATACTTACCTAATTAATGAAACATCATCCATTTCCTGCTAAAAGCTAAAGTAAATGTTTAAGAAAAGTACTTCAAATACTGATAGCAAGGATTGCAAAAAGTGCATTTGTGAGCAATTAATAACCAACCAATGCACTTTTTGTTGTTTAAGAATAAATATCTAGCTATAGTAATAGATAAGACAGGGGCCAAAACAAAAGAGCACACGACATACTTCTGAAATGCTTTGTGAGAATCAGATTTGTGTGCAATTTGAGAAGTTTGCTTCATTTTTTTCACTGATTTCATGTTCCAGGATGTCTAATCCAAAAAAATAATAAAAATGTTTACTTTAGTTTGGGGATTCTCACTATTAACTAACTACAACATTTGTCTCTAAAACTCCTAATTTGCTGCTTATTAATAGTTAGTAAAGTAGTTGTTAAGTTTAGGTATGGGGTAGGATTAAGGGTTGTAATTGGTCTTAGCGGAATAGATCTGCTATTCTGCTGCTGAATTGCTGCTGCTGTTGGTTATTGCTGTAGTTGTAGATTATT
>NW_015539926.1:328748-330418 GCF_001515605.1 Sinocyclocheilus anshuiensis
GCCATTAATATGTGCTTTATAAGTACTAATAAACAGCCAATTTACTAGTATGTATGCTAAAAAGCAACTACTTTATAGTGAGAACTGGTCCTTAATCAAAAGAGTTGCACATGTTGGACTTAATGAGGCCAGTAGTTGCTTGTCATTTTTGCATATTTTGCATAATTTGTGCAGTTGGGTCCAATAGTCTGATGACCTCTAGTAAAAATACTTCTGTTAAGCTTTTTAAGTGAATTTTTTTTTCAATTTTTTCTTTAAAAGGATAAAATGTGTTTATTTTCAGGTTTAAATTAGACTTTGAATCCCAGATTTTCAGACTTTAGGACCCCCACTGTGTATTAGAGGTGTAATCAGACATGGAGGTAAATTCAGACTGCAGTAGAGGACTGAAACAACAAATCTTGAAATGCGGAATGGAGGATTTTTCTTCCTGCAATAATGTATAATGAAATAGACATCATCTGTCTCAAGAACAACTACATTTTTCCATGTTATAAATGAGCAGGCCTAATCAGAAAGATCAGGAAGGCCAATGCACAGCCATGACCAAACTTTACCATTTTAGCTTACGCAGTCAAAGCAAGCTCTCCTCAAGGCTGTTTTTTTTAAATATCACCCCAGTACTAAGACAATCAAGACCGGAAACCACATGAGAGAGACCCATTAACGTGCGATGGCTTATATTACGAAGCAGGCCAATATTAATAGAAAAGGTTGAAGCTGAAATATTTCTGATCTGCCAGGGTGGGAGGCTGTCACAACAAAAGTGAAGCCCATAGGGGGGAAAAAAACACATCCACATTTTCCAACCCTACAAAAACAAATTTTTTAGTAATACAGACATGGAGATAATTAGCATATGCAGAAAAACAATTAATACTTCCTTCTCAGTCAGTTTAACAATGAAACATCCAGGCCAGGCTCAAGAGGTTCAATTCAATTATACCATCTGATTCTCATTTTATGAAAACAAAACTGATTATTTAATTTAAAAAAAAAGCCTGATTAGAGAATTTCAGAATTATAGCTTAAAGGGGTCATATGATGCGATTTCAAGTTTTCCTTTCTCTTTGGAGTGTTACAAGCTAATTGTGCATAGATAAGATCCCTGAAGTTGCAAAGACTAAAGTCTCAAAACCAAAGAGATATTTTTATCAAAGTTAAGACTCTGCCATGCCCCCCTAAAACGGCTCGTTCTAACACGGCCCCACATATCTACCTCACTATGTGGAAATATTTGCATAATGCCGCCCAAATGTGCAGGCAAAGAAAGAAGGCGTGGTTTCAGTAACCGCAGTTAGTGTTGAAGCAGCCATGTCAGGGAGACGCTGTGTGTTTCAGTGCGAAAGCAAAAGCACTTTATTTGGCCTTCCGAAAGTAGATGCATTTAGAAATCTTTAAGATTACTTACAACAGAACAGCAATGCATTTTATGCACGACCGTTTCGTGAACCTAAGAGAAGAGGTAATTCTGACTTTGCTATGACAATCTGGCGCTTCTGAATCAGCTACTGTTTTGTTATTAGTTTAAGTATTTGCTATTGACTGTTCAAATGCGGAGTTTTGCGCATCGTGTGTGTGTGTGCGAGAGAGAGAAAGAGAGAGAGAGAGAGAGAGAGAGAGAGAGAGAGAGCGACACAGAGAGAGAAAGAGAGAGCGAGAGAGAGAGA
>NW_015539926.1:330918-337832 GCF_001515605.1 Sinocyclocheilus anshuiensis
TATATTACACTCACTCAGATCCTTCTCAAACTGCAGAGTATTGCTTGCGTATATCGCTCTTCTAGTGGTAGCACATTACGGAGCCAGTTTTCCGCCCTAGTTTCTAGTCCTTAGTTCCTAGTCATAGTCTTGTCTTGCCTGCTTTCCCGTGTTACCTGATTCTTTCCTGTTTATCTTGGATTAAACCTTTGCCTTTCTGTTTCGGACTGTGTTTGCACCTCGCCTGGACTATTGCTCGTGTTATTGGATTTCCCCTCTTGTCAAGCCCTCTGGATAAGGTTCGCTGTCGACTGTCTCACTCCCGTTTTGGATTACTCTTTTGTCTTGCCCTCAATATACCTGTTTGCCATTGTCAGAACCTTGCCTGTTTTATGACCACGCCTTTAAATAAAAGCTTTGCAGATGGATCCGCACGTCTCACGTCTCGTTCGCCCCGTAACAAAATACTTGGCCACACAAGGATCCAGCAGCTTTTCATGTGGACATTGGCCAGGTATGGACACTGCAAGACTGTTATTAACCCTCGAGCAGGGCTTGCGCGCGCTCGAGGATTATGTACAAGAGTATTTAGATCTCGCATATTTTTCTGATCTGCCACACTGTGTGCTCACAGACATTTTTTTGTGAGGGTATCAATGAACCTTTAAAGACACGATTAATCCTTGAGGGTCCCCGTTCTTCTCTAAGTGATTTGATGGATTATGCTCTGTTGTCTGTTGGTTCAGCGTTCACTGTGGGTATCGCGGAGGAACGCGACTCACTCGTGTAATGGCTGCCGCACTAGAGCACGCTCACAAAATGGCGGCGACAGCAGAGCCTGGTCGCAAAATGGCGGACACAACAGTTCCCCGTTGTCACAACTGCCAATCATGAGTCAAGTCAAGTCACAGTTGATCTTTCTGAGTCTAGTCAAGTCACAGTTGATCTTCATGAGTCAAGTCAAGTCACAGTTGATCGTCATGGGTCAAGTCAAGTCACAGCTGGTGAGCTGTGACTTGAGCTTTCTGGTGGCGATCGGACGGAAGTCCATGGACAGGATTTGTAACACTACCATTTGCCAGTCAATTTAAGCTATAATTCTGAAATTCTCTAATCAGGCTTTTTTTTTAATTAAATAATCAGTTTTGTTTTCATAAAATGAGAATCAGATGGTATAATTTAATTGAACCTCTTGAGCCTGGCCTGGATGTTTCATTGTTAAACTGACTGAGAAGGAAGTATTCAATTTTTTTCTGCATATGCTAATTATCTCCATGTCTGTGGATAAGACCACAACCTCCAGAGGTGGCGGTTTCCACTGCAGAACCTCCAGAGGTGTCAGTGGTCTCCACTTATAAACTCTCGTCCTGTTCGGTTCCGGCCAAGGAGGCCGTCTGTGAACTCTCTGCCTGTTTGGTTCCGGCCAAGGAGGCCATCTATGAACTCTCTGCCTGTTTGGTTCTGGCCAAGGAGGCCGCCTATGAACTCTCTGCCTGTTCTGTTCCGGCCAAGGAGGCCATCTGTGAACTCCCTGCCTGTCCTGTTACGGCCAAGGAGGCCACCTATGAACTCTCTTCCTGTCCTGTCACGGCTAAGGAGGCAGCTTATAAACTTTTATCCTGCTCTGAACCAGCCGAGGAGGCCATCTCGGAACTCTTGTCTTGTTCTAAACCCGTCATGAAGGCCAATTATAGACTTTTGTCCTGTTCCGATCCAGCCGAGGAGGCTGCCTATGAACTCTCAGCCCTGTCTGTCACAGCCAAGGATGCCGTCTGTGAATTTCCTGACTGTTCTGTTGCGGCTGCAATAGCCATTCTGGAACTCTCAAACCAGCTTGTTGCGACCGAGGCCTTAAATGTACTTTTTCCCTGCCCCGTTAACCCTGTCATGGCCATAGGGGCCATTAACGAACCTTTTGTCTGCCCTGCTAGCCGTGTCACGAGCCCAGAGACTACTAATAAACTTTCTGTCTGTCTAAATATTGCTAATGATCCTGATTTTGAACTTTCTGTCAGTCCAGTTTCAGTCAGTAAGTCTGATGTTGAACCATCTGTCTGTCTAGTTTCAGCTAATGTGCCTGATTGTGACGTGTCAGCCCATCCAGTTTTAATCAGTGCACTTGACTTTTAACTATCTGTCTGCCCAGTCTTGAGTAATATTTCTGATTAACTTTCTGTCAGTCCTGTTTAAGTTACTGATCTTGGTTATGAAATGTCTACCAGTCCATTTTCAGTCAATACATCCAGTTTTGAACTGTCTGCCTGTCTTAAGTATGCTCTTGAATCTAATTGTGAACTGTCAACCCACTCATTTTTTGCCAATGCCCCCAACTTTGAACTGTCTGTCTGTCCAACCACTCTCAATGAGACCAACACTGAACTTTTAGCCCTGTCAGTCATGCCCAAAGAGACAGTTAATAAGCCCGCTGTATTTCCTGTTCTGGTCCTTGATGCCATAAATCTGTTTCTTGTGTCGCAGTCTTTCCTAGGTCCCAGTCTATGCCAAGGGCTCCTGCTCTGTCCTGGTGGTCTTCTGCCATGCTCTGGTGGTCTTCAGCTCTGTCTTCTCCGGTCTGGTGGTCTTCTGCTCCGGTCTGGTGTTCTTCTGCTCTGTCTGCTCTGGTCTGGTGGTCTTCTACTCTCTCTGCTCCTCCGTGTTGGTCTTCTGCTCTGTCTGCTCCGGCCTGGTGGTCTTATGCTCCTCCGTGGTGATCTTCTGTTCCGTCTACTCCGCTGTGGTGGTCCTCTGCTCTGTCTGCTCTGCTGGCTTCGCCCTATGTTACGAATCCTGTCCATGGATTTCCGTCCGATCACCACCAGAGGTCACTCGTCCATCATATTGACTCTCTCACTACACAGACTGTTACATGTCACCACGGACTACATTTCCCATCATCCATTGCACTGATTGCACACAGCTGTAACCAAAAAGCTTTGCAGATGGATCCGCACGTCTCACGTCTCATTCTCCCCGCAACAGATAGAATTAATAATTGGTTCAAAAATATTTCTGACATTTTTCTGACTTCCTACTTTCTGCAGGGTAACTACTTAATAGTGAAATGTCAATTTGTCACATTAATTCACTGTTATTGACAATAATAATATAAAACACACACACACACTACGGCAACAAAAAAAAAATTGGTATTGTAATTATTTGAATGGCATACCATAATTATATTTTGTATTTTTTTACCAACTTAAAAATAAAATAAAATAAAATATACATTATATACAATTATAAAAACATTAAAAAAAAATGTATAATTGTAATTATTTATATAAATAATATAAAATATATTTCTATTTAAATTTATTGGTCCATTTCATTTATGAATTTTGGTTTATTTTGTTTAACAGCAAATAAGTATTCAGTTCTATGGTATATTTAATGCTTCTTATAAGAATAAGTATATTAAAATCAAATGATATAATGTAATTTAATATTATACAATAAAATACATAAGTTAAATAAAGTTAATAATAATAATAAATAAAGGTCATAATATAAACAGATTATAAAAACCAGTAATAAACAGTAAAAAATAAAAAATAAAAAAACAGCAGAATGCATGTAAAAAATACAGGTTGTTCATAGGCCAACAAGCAAACTGAAGTCTCCCAAGATGCTCTATGCAACCTGGAGCCCATAAGCAGCTCTGTCCATCTTGATCATCATTTATGAGGCTAAAAACATGATTTACAGCCAGGAGGAGATCAGCACAGATACAGCGCCCATGACTATTGTTGTCCCAAGAAGTGACTCAGCTCATAAAAGTATTACGTTTGTTTTCCATGCCATTCTGGACGGCAAGACGAGAGAACCCCTGAGGACCAGTTAGTAATAAGCTATTAAGACAAATCGCATTTGCCTTTCAAATAGAGCCCAAAATAAGCAATTGACCAGAAAACAACTACATTAAGCTTTAAAAAGCAGCAGTAGGTGATCTGATCCTTTCACACACGCCGCTCCATGTGGGAAACATTAGCCATCTCGCTCTTAGCTCACTGGCACGGTTTAATCTATAGACGATGGGGCCTCCTTTCACACTTTCTCTGTCTCTCTCTTTTCAGAAAGAGAGATAGGTCTTAAAAATGCAAGCCAAAGTAAAGAGCATGTTTCTGTGTGAATGAGAAAGCAGACGTAAGTGCGTGTGAGGCCCTATACGGTGTCCAGGCGGCATTGTTTACTCTGTGGTACGGTTTCTCAGGGTAGTCACAGCTCCTTGGGTGTCCCCACTGGGCGACGAAGAAGAAGCCTCACACGTCTGATGTTGCCACTCTGTCTGGAGCTCTCAGCCTATAAGATCCACACACGACTCCTACAAGATTCCTAAAGAGATTTTTCCAACACTTTTCCTCTGTAATTACAGCTGCACTCTCTGTTCTGCTGCTGATAGAAAAAATAACCACTTCATGATGGGTTATAGGGAGTTTGGGGTTGCTGTAGTGACAGAAACCTGTATACAGTTAAATTCTCATGAGATTTTGAGAGTCAGACTCTGAATGCAAGGAGATGGGTTGTTCACATAGGTCTGAACGGTTTTTAAATGTTTTTCTATGGCTGCGTTCCTAGATGACAAGAACACAGACATCAGTCCAGTTGTAGAGTACTTTTTAAGTTTTTTTTTTACAATCACTAGGACCCATTTCTGAACAATTTTGTCACTTTTTCCAAACTCTTCACACAGTGAGCACAACAGCAGTCTATGTGGGCTAAACTGCATACCATGTTTTAGTGAAATGAATGAAAATGAACATGAATTTTGGAATTTCTTAGAATTTGATTTCTCTCCCTTTTGCTTTAATGTGTTTTCACTTGAGCTGGCATCCTTGTTTCTTTGTTTCAATTTTTTTTTTTAAATGCTAAAATGTTTTTGGATTTAAATTAGATTTTGAATCCCAGATTTTCCCACCCCAGACCCGACTTCTATAATCAGATATGGAGGTAAATTCACACTGCAGATTAGAATCTGAAATGTGGAACAAAATGATTTTTCTTCCTGCAATAATATATAATGAAATAGACATAATCTGTGTCAAGAACAACTGCATTTTTCTGTGTTATAAATGAGCCGTGCTAATAGGAAAGATCAGGAAGGCCAATGCACAGCCGTCACCAAACGTTACTGTTTTAGCATCTATACAAATGGGGACAATTTAGGAATATTATTGTACAGTAATGTAAACATGGATCATGTAACATACACTGCAGTGAATTCTAAACAGTTGAGAATTGCCCTTGTTTTTTAAATAACTTTTACAGAAGAAATACTGTATAATACTACCTATATTTTTAGTGCTTTTAGATCACTGTCTTATGAGTGACAAAGTGTGTTGGTTGGTTAGCAATATGTGATAGTGTAAGAAAGAATTAGTTGATTTAAGGCAAGTATGAAGTGGTAGTTTTAGTGCATTTTGGATGTGAAATTTATTGATATTCAAAGCTGAATTTGGTTATGAGAACTGTGTGAATATTTTGAAAAAGTGACCTAAGTATTGAAAAATGTCTCCTAGTGATTGTAAAAATTGTAAATACCTGGGTTGTGCACCTGTCAGAACTGAATTGAGAATATCTTTTAAATTCCAATTCCAATTTGAAATCTTCAATTTGAATTTTAACTCAGGTTGCAAACAGGATACAGAATTGTAATACAAATTTAAATGTAAGAATACTTTTCTGGAAGAAATTAGCTAATTTTAATTAGAAAGTTGTTGGCTTATCAACAAAAAAGCCCTAGAGTTTAGACAGAACAATAGTATGATAGGTAGAACGACAGACAGATAGACTGAAAGATCAATATAACAACAGACAAGACAGAAACATAGGTAGATAGGTGGATGGATAGACAGAAAGAACGACATACAGACAGATGGATAGATGAACAGACAGATAGACAGACTCGACCCTTGCGTTCTGTTCAGCTGTCTTTGAACTTGATAACGTGTTTTGTGTGAACGGCTCCAGACTCCTGTTCTTGTGTTCTGTGTTGGAAGTCTGTTCTAGTCTCTGGTGGCTGTTGCTGACAGATTTGATGGAATGGGGGATTTCTACAACACCGGTGTCCTCATTGACCTCTCTCTCGAATGTAAACGAACACTTTTCCATCAACAACACGATACTCTGCGAGAAGGGCGCAAGTGTTGTGTGCTTTCTCACCAGGTATACAGCCAAGACTGTGTTCATTCAAACCCTGCACCTTTTTAATAGCTCTTTAATCAAACACAATGTACCTTTTTCACATGATAAGCTCTTATTCATAGTTTGGCTAGGCGAGCGTCCCCTCTAGCTTGACAAGTCACGCTGGGGCCGGTCCTCCCTGGAGAACGATGTAAGTGGTTTTAGCTGTCCCTCTGACAGCGTTCACAATGGAGATGATGCTGTAGATATTAATGACTTGGAGAAAGTGATATAATGAACAGTTTTGCTGGGTGAGGGTCACCTACCAGACCTGTCACCTGAGAGACCGTCTGCAGATCTTCTGCTGCTGTGAGGATTTCTGTCACCGCGGGTAATGGACCTGATCCAGAAGCAAAAAACACAATAAAGCCTTTACCACACACACACTCACAATACGCTCCCACACTCGGCACCAAAGGGCCCCTCAAGAGACAATGGATAGATTAAATTTCCTCAGCAAGCGTGAGTGAATCTCGAACTAAAAGACAAATTTTTAACAGGCTGCCCCTTTCAGCAGATTCCATAACATGATACATAAATCTGCTCTTTCTCGATATGATATGTGATTTAAGGAGACAAGGGCAGGATGGGATGTCTATGGACCTACTTGGGAGGTACTCTCGATGTGTGTATCATTTTAAAAAGTACATATAAATAAATAAATGATTAATATCAAAATAAATAAATGAATGAATGAATGAATGAATGAATAAAGTGAATTTAATTTTAAAAAGTATATATATATATATATA
>NW_015539926.1:337965-346499 GCF_001515605.1 Sinocyclocheilus anshuiensis
ATATATATATATATATATATATATATATATATATTAGTGTTGGGTTCGAGTCCAAGTCGAGTCCGAGTCTTTAACCAATCAAGTCTGAGACAAGTCCGAGTCCAAAATGGGCCGAGTCAGACTCAAGTCCGAGTCCCAAACAGCTGAGTCCGAGTCGAGTCCGAGTCCAACAAAACTCTATTTTTTATTAGTATCTTAACATTGTTTTAACCTTTACAACTAGAAAAAACGCAATGTCCATTTAAATGTAACAAAAGCAAACCTCTACTGCATCCTGCCATTTTGATTTTTGATTAAAAATTAGTGTCCTGCTTTGCTTAGCAAACTTAAAGTCATGTAACAGAAGTTATGGCTGAATTGATTTATGTATTGTGACATATTTCAGAGTGAAACAGGTTTTAGAATGTGAAAAATTAAAGGACGAGACTTGACTTTATTCATCGTTAAAATAAATGTATAAATTCAAGAGTAGGGGTAAAGGAGTAGGTATCTTGGTGAATGGGACCTTAAGAGTCCTTAACCATTTAAATGTAATCGCATTTTTATGATTTTTAATGAAATATGAATTTTGAATAATCAAAATTAGTTTGTGTCTGCTTATTCTATTCATCAGTGTTTGAAACATTAAAGAAGAAACTGCATTTTAATTTCTGGGTTAAAAAAAATGAAAAACTAAAAATGAATGGACGCCAAAGTACACGGATCCCTTAGACAGGGCATTTAGATTTTTTTCTTGGATGAAAATGAGGCTGTGAGGGATAAACCTGGTCTGTACAATGGCACACACTGTGTATAAAAGCCCTACATATACTTTCCATAAGTCACAGGCAACTCACACCTGTTTTATTTTTGAATGCATTTATAGTTACATTAATTACAATAAATTACATTATGTAAGGAATAATTGATGACAGGCCGTTGAATTATTAAAAAAATAATGCAAACTCAAGGTGATTTTGGATCCATAAAAACTATTGCCGCAAAGATGTTAGAAAAACTGCCACTAATACAAAAGCAAAAAATAAGAAAAAAACATTTAAATAATTAAAAAATGTATATTGTAATATTTATTTATTTATTTATTTATTTGTTTGTTTGCATGAAAAAAGTTTGGCTTCTTGCACTTAATAAAAAAAATATATACATTATGCATAGGGTTAATAAAATTAAATTAAGGTTTCTGAATGTTTTTGGAAGAAGTCTCAGGCTACATTTATTTAGCCCAAAATACAGCAATATATACAGACATATTATTACAAATTAAAATAACTTTTTTCCTTATGATTTCTTGTTGAAAACAGTTGTG
This sequence comes from Sinocyclocheilus anshuiensis, assembly GCF_001515605.1. Taxonomy (NCBI): domain Eukaryota; kingdom Metazoa; phylum Chordata; class Actinopteri; order Cypriniformes; family Cyprinidae; genus Sinocyclocheilus; species Sinocyclocheilus anshuiensis. The sequence goes on from NW_015539926.1 coordinate 339,272, forward strand.
CAGTCTAATATCTTTTGTGGAAACCCCATTACCATCCACAAGTTTGGGGTTAGTAAGAGTTAGAAAAAAATAAATTGATAAAAAGTAAAGCATTATGTTACAAAATATTTAAATTTCAAATAAATGGTATTCATTTAACTTTCTATTCATCAAAGAATTCTAAAATTTTTAGGATTATATTATATTAAAATACTAAAACAGTTCTACATTTTTAAAGTTTATATTATTTAAATGCAGCTTGGGTGAAAAACAAAACTTAATATTCCAAACTTTGTATATATATATATATATATATATATATATATATATAATTGGCCTTTTGTGTGACTTTATATCCCATACATAAATGCTGTCCCATGCCCCATTAATTTAAGTGATGACTGTAGGTACTTACAAGGTATTTCTGGCATAGCTTGCTCTGGGACATGGGGTGCTGGTTCCTCTTCAGGCCTTGCAGTTAGACTGTCCCCTTGAAGCCTAAAAAATACAAAAATTGAGCATAAAAGGTTTTAATTTCAAATAAGTGGCTTGCATTTCTCCCCACAGTTATGATAGCTGTGGAAGATAACAGTGAAACTACTATCATGTTCTCCTTTCAGAGTAAACTCTCTGCTGAGGCTATGAAAGAACTCTGTGTAATGGATCAGTATCAAATAAAATCTCTATTTTTACCCAGTGTCTTTGCTGGATGAGAACAAGTGGAGACAGTGAGTCTCTATTCATAAAAGGTGATGAGACCGTGCCAAAGCAGTCTATTTGTCTTATCACTATCACGGGAGGATGAGGATATGGGCAGGCTGGAATGTAGACAGAGTGTAACATAGGGGAACGCTTAAGAGCTGACAGCAATCTACTAATCGCCAAACTGTGCAGCTGTCTCAAACACCCATCATTTATGATGTCCTATCTCAGAGGATGCTGGGATTAGGAGCTTGTCTAAAGAGGGCTTGTTCTTAAAGGAACAGTTCATCCAAAAATATGCTCATCATTTACTCAATCTCAAAAGCCGATATTTTTAATGGGCCTTTTTTTGCCATTTTTCGGAGCTTGATAGCATGAACATAATGTCTAACATCTCCTTTTGTGGTCTAGGAAAGAAAGAAAGGCAACAAAGTTGTCATTTTCAGGTGAATTATCTCTTTATGGCCATCTTACTATATATACTACCATGATCCTAAAAGGAATACTTCACACAAAAATAAAAATTTAGTTAAAATATAGTCATTCTCAGGCTATCCAAGATAGAGAAGAGTTTGTTTCTTAACCAGAACATGTGTAAGGAAAGTTAGCATTATATCACTTGCTCACCAATGGATCCTCTGCAGTGAATGTGTGCCGTCAGAATGAGTCGAACAGCTGATAAAAGCATCACGGTAATCCACAAGTAATCCACATGACTCTAGTCCATCAGTTAATGCTTTGTGAAGCAAAAAGCTGTATGTTTTTATTAAAATAAAATACATAATTTTAACTTCAAACCACTGCTCTATCCATAATATTGCTTTCTCCAGTGAAAAGGTAATTTTGTCTGAATCAGTAGAGAAATATGCACAGAAAAAAAGCACCATTTACAAGCAAAAACAGTCCAAAACAAAAACAAATATGGTGGATTTGATGTGAAAGGACAACAGGAAATTGTTTTTTTCACTGGAGGATGTGTTTGGATTATGGACTGGTATTTTGGCCAGACGTGACTGTTTAAATTTAAAATGCCTTAATGATGTATTCGTTTTTTTACAAACACACAGCTTTTTGCTTCACAAGATGTTTACTGATGGACTGAGTTGTGTGGATTACTTGCGGATTATTGTGATGTTTTTATCAGCTGTTTGGACTCTCATTTTGACAGCACCCATTCACTCTATTGGTGAGCAAGTGTTGTATAGCTAAATTTCTCCAAATCTGTTCTGATGAGGAAACAACTAATCTACATGTTGGAGTAAATGTTCAGCAAACCTTTATATTTGAGTGAACTATTCCTTTAAGGCAGGGAAAATCAGTATGCTTAAAAATATACAGTATATACTGTATATATATTTTGTGTGGCCAGGATCATACCAGATGATTTAAGTAGGCGCATCCTATTAAAACGTTCCAGTCTCACAAATTTCCTAGAGTGGAAAATGAAGACCTACAGCAGTGTAATTGTCATACCTTATTCTTCAACAATGCCGTATTCGCAAACTGTTATTTTGGAGCGGTTTCACTTCAGAACTGTAAATCACCAAATGCTGTACTTAGCAAATGACAGGCTTGATTCATTTCACATTTCTCGGCGTTGCCATTGCGTGCCTTTTCCCGTAAGCAATCAGGGCAGCTAATAAGCATGATCATCACAAAAGAAAACAACTCCTTCTCTTTTTACCGCTTTACCTGCCTTGCTGTTTCACTGCAGCTTCTGCGACTTTATTTTTCTCTCCGTCTATCCATATATCAAATCCACCCATAACTTTCTCCCTCATTCTCTCTCATACGTACAGAAGCCACTGAGAAAAAACAGATCTGGCCTAGCCCACCATCTGAGGCAGTTCCTTTTCATACAGCATCATTTTTGGAATGAATAATTAAAATAATGATGGTGCATGACTCACACAGCTGTGCTTGATCGGGTCAGTCCCCCCATAATAGCAGAGAGGGGTCGGATCTCGGATGCTTTTGGCAGCTTTGGCTCAGGTTTGCTTTAAAAGGCTACTCTGTGCTTTATAAACAATTATAACATATTGCATTTTATAGTACCCACTCATGTCCTGCAATGGATCAGATGCACTTTTTCATTCATGTACCCTATACGTAATATAAAAGTGTCATATCTGTTGCCAATTTAAGGAGCAGATGAAATCGGAGAGCGATTGTGCTACTTCCAGATGAGCTGTTTCCTAAGCATGTGTGGCTGTAGTCTACCACCTCATCCATCACATGAAGAGGGCAGACACGGGCAGATAAGGAATAAATATCAGTTTATTGAGAGATCCCAGAATAATGTCTGCTGAAAATTCAGCTTTGAATTAGGGCTGCCCTCGACTAAGGATTTTTCTGGTCGACTAGTAGTCATTCATTTTATGAATTAGTCGACTATTTGCACGTTTATTAATAAACCATTTAAATTTAATTGTAATTGCCTACCTAGCCTAATAAGCGCTCAAGCACACGCATAAAGCTTGCCACAGCGCACAAGCAGAAGTAATGATTATGAATGTGTCAGGGAAAAACAGTAATGAGACTGCATTAACATTTTAATAATTTGATAAACTAGTGCTTTCTTTGTTTTCGGCTTAAGTCAGGTGATGAAGTCAGCGACACTGACTCGTCATCTCCGCAGTAGTGGATGCGCCTGTATGCACCCTATAGATATATTTTTAATGTCTGTAAGGCAAAGATATATACACGGAGCTCGAGCTCAAGTTCACAGAGATAGAGACGGCAGAAAGCGCATCATGTTTGCTTTCATTATTTTACAAAAGCGCAATGTTTTGTTGTTATTGTTGTGAGTGCACACAAATAAACGTAGACTCTTTACAGATTCGAAAGATGTACTATTCTTATCTGTATGAGCAAAAATGACGGAGTATTTTAGGAGTAAGTGATCGCACCGGCGCTTCCATCTGTGCTGCAGTGAGCGCGCTACTGTTCAGCTTCCACACTCCACACAGACACTTGAATATAGCGCACATTTCTCTAGGTTAACATTAGAGTGAGTGGCCATGTAAAGTTGCTAATACTTACATATATCAGATGATAAGCCATATTTGAGGTAGATGATTGATAGGCAAGTGTTTGGATGTCTTGCCCGACAGACTGCGTGACTTCGCCTGTGGATTTTTTTTTTCTGCGACTAAGCGACTAATAAAATTTTGGTCGACCAAGCCTCTTCTAGTCGACTAACGGTTAGTCGACTATTAGGGGGCAGCCCTAGAATTCACAGATATATATATTTTAAACAAATTAAAACAGAAAATTATATTTTCAAATTTTCACAATACTGTTTTTACTGTATAAAATAAATACTGTATTTAAACAAATGCTGCCTTGGTGAACATAAGAGACTTTAAAATATATATATTAAACACTTTTAAATGGTAGTGCATTTCTTAGAATTTTCTTACTTTAGAATAAAATTGGCATTCAGATTATTGCCCATATAGACACCACCAATAAATCAGTGAATCCACTGAATGAACTTGACGGGCTTAAGTATAATATTACATGTTTTAACGGTGTCTAACAGACTTTCCGGACTGCTGTTAAATACTGTGTTCTTCACTCATTGACCACTTGAGATAACAAATGTCCAGATAAAAGGATTCCTAAGTCTGAGCCTAAGAAAATGTGAAGAATGCTGCCTGGGTCTTCCAAGTAGCCACATGCCCAGGCAAAGAAACAGAGAAGAAAACAGAGAGAGAGAGAGAGAGAGATGGGCATCAGTTTCCTCACATTATATAGTTGCTGCTGTTTGGCAAGTATACTGTATATGAAGAGCTTCCAGATGTACAAACAGACACTTATAGGATCAGTTAGAGAATCACTTGGACTGATTCAATCCGATTCATGAATGAATTATTCAGATGAACTCTTCAGGTTTTCAGAATCAAAAGAATGCTGTGTTCATGAAACGGACATCACTGACAAAAAAAAATCAATGCAAGAAACCCAAGCTCTGATCCAAATATGTAACCGGGATGGGACGTATCCACAATCCTGTGCTTTTAACCTGTGATATAAACAAATGAGCATCCACATCAATGTGATAAACAGTGCACAAACAAACAGTGATTGTGTGATAAAAGTGCAAAGATGTGTTCAGCATCTCGCAGACTTTGAAGAATGCCTAAAGTATCTGTGGTGAATCTGATATGGGGCAGAAATGAAAAGCAAAAAAGAAAGAGCCAAACAAAACAAATGTGGGGGGATGTAGGAGCATGGCAGCCATTGAACCGAGCAGATTGTTTCATATCAGAGCCTGGCATCGGACATGAGCGCTGAGGCACCCTATCACAGCCAACAGTGTTAAATGTGAGCATACTGCCCAGCCACAAACTACACACCAGGAAATAAAAACAGAAAACAAGTGATAATGAAGATTATCTGTTTTCTAGAATGCTTTTAAGATATGTATGCTTTCTCTCATCCATAGATGGGTGTTTCTTCAACTTTTGACACTTTTATGTCCTGGGGTAATTTTTAATCTAAAATAACAGATTCTTTTTTGTTGCTGTTGTTATATGAATGTCACATTAAAACAGTCTTGAACCATTTTAAAGTTTTTCCTTTATTTCTGCTACTTTTTAAATGCTTTCTTTATAAACAACTGTAAATAATATGAATATAAGATAATTATTGCATGTTTAAAATATGAATATCTAAACAAAGAGAAATAAACACAATGTGTTAAAATTATTTATATACACTAACATTCAAACGTTCAAACATTCAAATTGTATTTTATTTTATTTTATTCAGCAAGGATGCATTAAACCATGTGTCACTAATGATTGGAATAATGGCTGCAGAAAATTCATCTTTGTCATCATAGGAATAAATAAAACTGTACATATATTAAAACATTTCTTCTAAATTGTAATTAAAAAAAAACATACCAACCCCAAAATGTAAAGGTTGTGTGCATAAACAAAGTTCAATGAAGTTTCATTAAAATGTATGAATAATAAGACACAATGTGTACAAAAAAATATGCTAAACATGTTATTTAAATAGAATATATTTTATTATATTTTATATTTTTATATATTATTATATATTTTTTTATTTATTATTTCTATTTCCAGTCAAGGTGTCAAATTATGCAAAAAGTGAGAAAATATTTAACTGTGTATTTAGAATGCATAAAATTGTAGCTGTTAAATTTACCTTAACAAGACAGAGGAGTCAACCATTTTATATATATATAAAAAACAATGTCCATTCCACATTTATTATTTCTGAAACAGAATGCTAATTAAAATGTTTTGTAAATGACAGAGTGGTGGAAATGGTCATGACTTACAGAAAACAGTCACAGTTAATCAGTGTTCATGGACAAATTAATTGAACTAGTGAGAGCATGAAAAGTGTGTTTTAAGAGAGTTAAGTTCCTTTTCTAACAATTCAAAAGGCCAAAAGTTCCCATAGTTGAAGAAACACCAGATGCGTAGATTTAAGATGACTGCACACGTCATAGTCGCCTCAGTAAGATGAACGTTGTGCATTACCTCAGCTTGTACTCATTCACCTTTAGCTCTCAGAGCTTTGACTCTAGATTGCTGGAACGCTGTGTGTGGCCCTCATATCCGGCTGAAAGGGGTTCGGTTGTGGCCTCTATGCAAACAGAGGTCAGAATACGTGACTCGTGACTTGACTAAGATATATGACAGTGCATTCTAGTGCGGACCCGATGATGACATTTTTCACATTGTGTTTACCCTTGGCTTGTTAAATGGAGGTTTGCAGAGGTGGCGACGCTCACAGGTTGAGGGGCAGCTTTACTAGTGTGGTGAAGTCATTGAGTAGAGAGCTGTTGGTAAATATTGAGCTGTGTAAATATTTACCTTGCACACCTTGAGCAGATGTTGAGAGTGACTTTGGCCTGGGGCTCTGAACAGTAGGAGCTGCGGCCCTGGCTGAACTTACTGCCAGACGGCAACAGGCCTGTGACCCCCTCCATTCGCAGGTCATCCAGATCCTCTGAGAGAAACAGAGACAGAGAAAGAAAGACAGATCAAAATGCTGATGATTTGAACCCTCAGGTTATGATCAGATGGAATTTACTGCCTTTGTTTGGAGTCAAAAAGATCCTGATGAGGTATGTGTAAATACATTTTAAAAAATTATCTATTTTTTATAATAATATTAATCACACTTTTATATTATTTTTATATTTAAATGTTACTGAAATATTTATAATAATTATAATAACAATACCAACAATTATTATTAATATTACTATTATTAAAAAATATACATTATTGTTATTAATTATTATTATTATAGTTTATATCATTATTAAAACATGTCAAATGTAATATGTAACCATTTTAATCATTTCATTTGTTTCTTTATAATGACAATGACAATAATAATAATAATAATAATAATAATATATTATTAAAGACAAATCATTAAATCAATCAGAGAAAATAAAAAATCACTGGATTTAATTATGTTTTATACATTGAGTTCTCTGACATTTTTCTCTTTCAGATTTTTTTTTTTGTTTTTTTGGGGGGGGGGGGTT
>NW_015539926.1:346509-359789 GCF_001515605.1 Sinocyclocheilus anshuiensis
GTGACAAGTCTTGGTGACAAGTCTTGAAGCATCAACCTTATATTTCAATATTAAGTATGTTTTTTTATATTAATAAATGTCACATGGACTGCAAACAGAACAGGGTTAACTCAACAGACTTTAGCCAAGTTTATCTAAAAAATAAATAAATAAATAAAATAAAATAAAATAAAATAAAATAGGACATCTGCTGGGTTTGATAAAAATTTCACACAGGGAGACCGACACCAAAAACTCTATCTATTCAACAAATCTGTTTGAATCGTGGTGATTTAAGCAGTTTATATTATATATTATTAGAGTTTCCAGCAACACTTACTGATTACTGGCATCACAAACCGAATGAGAGGTGGAAGTAATAGAGGAGAGAAATACATGAAGAGAGATAAACAAAGCTAACAGCACTGAGATGGGCAACTCTATACTCCGGGAGGTCACTGGTGCCTCTCTCACAGCATATGCTCATAGCATGCTCGCCTGCGCCCAGATAACAGGTGCAGAGGGCTGGATCTGAGAGATGTGTGTCTCTTTACACTACAGCTGTTCCTTTACAACACGCAACAGGGCCGCTGGGTTAAAGCTGGGTAATTTCCCAGAGTTTAGCTCAATTATATGAATAAGCAGAGCTGACTGGGTTTTTAAGCTATAGAGACCTGTTGTACTTTGCTGCTTCTACTTAAAGCTTTAACATTATTCATATATTAATGTGTGTATACAAGCATAAACCAGTTTATGTACAGGATAATAATCAGGTGGACATAATTGCTAAATCAAGGCCAACAGGACCCTGATATAAGGCAGATAACTACCAAATTAGTAATAAATGAACATGATTGATTTAAGGTCAAATTATTATATTTTGTGATGGACAAAGAGAGTGCTGTAAGAGAGACGTAGACTAAAATACAGCTTTGTTATCACAGGAATAAATTATATTTCAAAATATATTAAAATAGAGAACAGTTCATGTAAATGTACATTTTCATGTTTTTATATTTATATTTGAAACTGAATAACAAAACTATGTAAGCAGACTAACAGCAAGCAGAATTGTAATACTGCAAACCAATTTAACAGTTTGTAGCAATTTAATGTAGTTGTTATATTATTCAATAGATGTATGGTCAGGTGTGCGTGTAATAGCTTTGGCATGCCTCATCAAATCTGATTTCAAAGCCAGAACAATCTGTTTCATAATGCCACTTTGACAAAGCATGTTTCTCACAGGGAGTTTCGTTCTCATGTCACAATCATAAACATTATGATCCAGCAAGAACTCGGAGCAACGGGGTAAAGTGAGCCGCATTCCGTGAGGCCAGCGCCTCCCACCCGTGCCTGTGGCTGTAAGTGTTATATACCAACCGTACCACTTACACTGAGACCGCACAGCCGGCTGACAGCGTGTGGAAGGACACACCGAAAAAAAAGCACCTTGTAAGACAAGTAAGTGTAGCTAATGGCAGGAATTAGACTTGGCCTATTCATCCACGAAACTCTTACTCGACTCACTTTACATCTCTCAATTGCCTCGTCTTTTTGTTCGAGCTGCTGATGTGGGAAGGGGCCCGGTGGGAAATAACTTATCAGTCACAATTAAAAGCCCCCAAACGCACCTTTTTGTGTGCGAACGCTACGTGGTGTCAACACAAGATTTCTCCCATGAGTCTTTGTGCAAGCACGGAAAGCATGTGTTTGTGTAAAAAGGAGATCTGCTTGGCACGGGAATGCGGACACTGCCTTGTTCGTGAAATACCAGCGAGTGTGGTGATATTACATGCCTCATTCATCATCGCAGGTCTGATCCAGCTGAGAGAGAGAGCCAGAGGCCACTTCATACACACACGCAGCATTGTACAGGAGAACACAGCTGTCCATCGTGGGAAAGTTTCTCTTTTCAGACTGGGGTGTGTGGTTGAACGCTGAAGGGGGCACTTGTGGCAATGTGGCAGCGTTTTTGTTAATGCTGATGTGAGTTGGCTGAGACGTAGCATTTGAGAGAAGTACAGAGATAGATGCAAAAAGAGCGCAGCTACACTCTAATAAATATGTTTAGGTCTAGATTTAAGATTTATGTATTTAAATTGCTTACAAATTGAATTGCATAAAAAATTCATTGAAATTTGTGGGGTTGGTATGATTTTTTTTTAAGGTTTAAAAGGTCCTTATGCTCACCAAGGCTGCATTTATGTGATCAAAAATACATAAAACAGTAATATTGTGAAATATAAGGCCTAAATAAAGATTTATGTATTTGATATATAAATGTTAATTTATTTGAATTACACAGCTTTAACATGAACAAATTAATAAACCTGTTCTTAAAATGTGATGCATATTTGTCAGCCATATAGTACATACAGTATGAAACAGATAAAAAAAAGATAATGGTATGATTATTGCACTCAAAAAAGTTTATTAACTATTTGCATATTTTATTTTACTTAAAACAATCATTTTCAAAATGCTTTTTTTTTCAAATTGCTTTGAAACAACATAAATATGTTCGTTGTGAAAACAACGAAAAAGTATTAAAAAGTATAAACATGTTTATAATAACTATGGAACAAGCAATATTCAGTTAGATAAAATGTATGAGATTAAATAAAATTGCATTTGTTGATGACAAATATATAAACCTGGTCATTGTGTATTTAATACTCATAAATGACATACTTCTCACAACAAATTCAGGGAAACCCATGGCTCTGGTACTCTTAGATCTAAGTGCTGCATTTGATTTAGTTGACCACAACATTCTTCTGTCATGTCTGGAGTCTTACAGTGGCTTCATTCTTATTTGTCAAATAGGTGTTTTACTGTTCGATTGGGGCATTACTCATCTACTATCATTCCTCTCGGTTGTGGTGTTCTGCAAAGATCAATCCTTGGGCCTTTGTTGTTTTCCCTGTATTTGCATTGTGTTTTTATTTATTGTAAAGCACTTTGGTCAACCTCGGTTGTGTTTAAATGTGCTCTATAAATAAACATTGATTGATTGACTGATTGATAAAACATACTCGGTTTATTAGTACTTGGGTAATTGACAGAATTCGCTGTCGAGAAGCTCTAGACGTCTCAGACTTTGCGCACTTTCTGCATTTGTATTTCATTAAAACTAAAATGCTACGTTCCTGCGCTGTGGTTTAGTCCTCACATGCATACATCACTTTGAAGTGAGTGGGAAAAGCACTTTTGTTATGCTTTGTAATGAAAACAATATTTTAACTATACGTTTATAATTACGGCACCAGGTCGCCCCTTTCGTTGTCTAAAAATACTTCTGCCTCCCGCGCTGCAAAAATTTCATGGTGGGCGATGATAAGTGATCTTTCAAAGTTTATATCTTGAGTTAATGAAAGATGGGATTAAGTGGAGTTACACACGACGCTGAGGTTGATGAGAACTGGAAGACTCTGAGGCGCTGACACTTCAGAGACACACAGCCATGTATTAATGACTTAACTTATTGACTTAATCAGTTTACGTACAAATCACAATTGTTAAAATTGTTTGTTATATTATGAATGAGTGATTGTTAAAATCCATAGCAGATATGTACAATATTGCCACCTGGTGGTCAGTTATAATTGATATATACAGACGGTTCTTTAGTAATACATTGAAAAGAAAAGAGATTAATCACTCCAAACAGATAAAGTTCACTAAAGCAGAGGTTTACAAACTTTTAGATGCCAAGGCCCGCCCCCCCCAAATTCAATGATCCACTGAACCATTTCCTAAAATATAAATGCAGCTATTTTAAAACATTTTTTACTGTGTTACGGAGGAAAAAGTTATATTATCAAGACAATATATTGTTTAAATAATTGACATTTACATTGTCATTGTACTAAAGCCCAAAAATTTAAATATTATCTGGATATTTTTACTTATAAAAGCAATATATGATTTAATCATATTATTTATTAAAACCAATATTTTCTATTGTGCTTTTCAAAATAAATACACTATACAATTTATGCACTATAGTCAAAAAGTTTGGGATCATTAAGGTTTTTGTTTTTAATTAAATAAATAATTATTTTACTTAGCAAGTATGCATTACATTGATCAAAATTGATCAAAAGTAATAGTAAAGATTTTTACATTGTACAAAAGTTTTCTGTTTCAGCTAAATGCTGTTTTTTTTTTTTTTTTTACTTTGCATTCATCAAAGAATCCTAAAAAAAGTATCACTGTTTAAAAAAAAAAGCAACAACTGCTTTTAACATTAATAACAATCAGAAATGTTTTTTTAGCGCCGAATCAGCATATTAGAATGATTTCTGAAGTAATGATGCTAAAAATTCAGCTTTGGCATCACAAGAATAAATTATATATTATAAATAAATTATATTAAAATAGAAAACAGTTATCTTGAATTGCAATACTATTTTAAAATATTACATTTTTACTGTATTGTGCACTGTAGTTTTACTGTCTTACTGTATCAAATAAATGCAGCCTTTGTAAGCATAAGGGACTTTTTTCAAAACATTAACAAATGACTTTCATTTTTTTTGAAAACCTTGGCCCTAAAAAATCATTCATACAACTGTCAGACATATTCAGCATCTCCTGATGGCAAAGGTAAAAGAAAAACCTCAAAAAGCCAATAACTCATTCAACAACCCCTACATTTATTCTGCAACTCGGCATACACACCATGCTCGACTGCAAAAATGCTTGACTGTTGATAGCAGAGATGATGCTCCTGTTATCACACCATGAGGACCAAGAAACAAATCCGACGAACACAGACGCACACAAACTCTCAGATAAAACTTACAGGGGCATTGTGTGTAGAATAACATTATCGCAAGATTACAAAACAGACCATTCAAATTCACGACGCCTGGACTCAAACGTGACTCACTGTTTGTTACACATCTGATTTTTAGATATGTTTGTTGTTAGGTCTATGGGTTCATTCTTACAATACATCATAGTTTGAGGTTTTCGCTCTACTGTAAATCCTCTAGGGGTCTGTGGGTTACATCATACTCTCACTGGATCTTTTCAGCTGTCATCCAGTTTTAATAAATGGCTCACTGTGGCCTACACAATCAATCATTGAGCTGCGGCTTGCATCGTCTTGGCACAACTGCACACAATTAGGTAATGCATCTGCAAGTGTGTGGTAAAAGTCATATAAGAGCAATAATTTTTCATGAGGGACTTTTTTCCCCTCTTATCAGTGTATCAAAGATACCATATAGTTGCCACAGCCAAGCCTCCTTCATATGAAAGATTGAAGATTACTGTAATTTACACCAGCATGTTCCATCATCTCCAGCATCCCTGACAAACACTGTGCATATACTGGATACAGTGGTGCATCTCTGTTATTTGTTTGCGCCATCACCAGGGCAACTGTTGTGTCTCTGCATCCTGGAGAAAGTTCTTGGCGTCAGGGAAGAGCAGAGAGTGGCGACAGCTGCCAAGACAGGCTGCCATTACATCACAAACAAAAGCAGTGCCCTGATCGCTTCATCCACTTCGATCACACCACATCTATAAAATACCAAGAATTTGCGTCATCTGAGGGGTTAAAGTGAAACGGATCAAAATGATAACCCGCGGCTTTGCCATAAAATCGGATCATGTAAAACAGGATTATTCGCAGCATAATCAACAAGAGTCTTCTTAAAGGCAAACTACTTTCTTCTATGCTAATGTGAAGGGATTATAAAATGCTTTACTACAATAAAGCCATTTATATAGGTTAATTTGTCAGAAATGACGCACTTGCCTCAGTTGTCCTCACAAGGCTCATGCAATAACATACAGCGTGACCAGTGTAGTCTGATTTAGTCCGAATCTTATAAACTGGTTCTTTTTAGGGAATCAAAACAAAGCACTTTTCTGTGCAGTCCCATTCAGAAACAAATGATTCGTTTTGAGCTTTAAACGTCTCAGGTTACTTATGTAACCATGGTTCCCTGAGTAGGGAACGAGACACTGAGTCCTCTAGGGGTCGCTATGGGGGAACGCCTCGTCGTGACCCGTGTCTGAAGCATACATTGAAAACAAACACCAACTTGTTGGCCGGCGACAGCCATGACGTCACTACCGGTGCGACTATAGTATAAATAGGCGCCGGGAGCACACATCATTCACTTCTTCGTCTGAAGCTTGCGTCCGCAGCATGGCAAGAAACCCTAGAGGACGCAGTTCGAAGTTCCCATGAAAGGGAACTCAAGAGTTTTTAACGATGGATGGATGGATGGATGGATGGTAGAAGCTTTCAGCTTTCTCTGAAGCGGAGTTATATAAAAATGTAATTCGTTTGACTTCCAGTGATGAAATTGTTTATATAGTGCAGGATGGATGGATATATACTATATTAATATTACATATACTCTACCGTTCAAAAGTTTGGGGTCAGCAAGATATCTTAAATGTTTCTGAAAGAGGTCTCCGAGACTGAATTTATTTTATCTAAAAGTAAAAATAAAAAAAAACAGTAATAATGTGAAATATCATTACAATTTTCTATTTGAATATATTTTAAAATGTAATTCATTCCTTTGATGCGAAAGCTCTTATACAGTTATCTTATTCTTATACAGTAGGCTGATTTGCTGCTCAAGAAACATTCTGATTATTATAAATGTTGAAAACAGTCGTGCTGCTTAATGTTTTTTGTTTTCAGGATTCTTTGATGAATAGATAGTTCAAACAAACAGCATTTATTTAAAACAAAAATATTTGTTCAATTAAATTAAAAACACTTATTGACTTTTTCATGGACAAGAGCCTCATCTTTTTCAGACAATGTAAAAATAGAATTATTTTTACAATTCAATTAGATAATTACTGTGACTCAATAAAAACACAGAAATTACAAGCTACTGATAACTCCGCTTATATACAAATCGGTCAAAAACCAATAAACCCGAACACAATATTTCCCTCAGCACTTGGAGATTCCCAAAAATTCCCATATTTTCACATGTTTTTATTGTCAGCCAAACCAACAAACCACACTTGAGAGATTCACGGCTGCTATGTCATCTGGGTCTCTCTGAGCGAGACGAAGTGGGTGTCTCAGATACGGGTGGGCATCCAGCACGAGAGAGCTTCATCCCCCATGAATCCCTCCATATGTGCATCACCCTCCAGACAATTACAACTCAAGATCTGTGTGAAACCAGTGCACCATTTATCAACTCTGTCTCCTCACCCCACATGAACACCCCTTCATAAATCCATTTCTAATGTTTGAAAGGTGTCAGATGTGACCTGACTCATATTCAGAGTCTATACCAGATAAAAAGCCGCCGACACAAAATCCGAAACCCTAAACCCTGGCAGAAATAGCTTATTCATCCCGCCGAGTGGCCACAGCTCAGACATATAAACCAACCTGAGAATAGATTTAAACTATTTCTTTTTGTCTCACTTACACACATCTGTCAGCATCTGTCATTGCTAGGATTGTTTAGCACAGCAAAAAGGCAACCAGTGTCCCGTGAGCGCTCTCATCAGACATCATTTACTGTAAATGTGCGGCTTCATCTGTATCTTCATCAAGTTCACGAGGCCATGAAAGTCATAATGGCAATCTTTAGCATTGCTTTGGTATGGGAGAGCACTGATGTCTTGGGAAAAGGGTTTTCTACCATGTTGGTTTATTAGCTAACCAAAAGACAACAAAATGCTGCCAAAAACAGGGTTTTGCTTCAAAAACCCCATTTGAAGAGTTGAAAATGTGGTTGACTGTGTGCAGACGATATATGATGAGTGGCCCCACATGTATTTATCTCATATACAAAAGTTGTGAGTCATTTTCCACTGAGGCTGCTTTTGTTTATTGATTTGTTTATACAAAGAACTTATTCTTTAGTGTCAATAATCCCAGAATAAAAGGAGACTTTGGGTAATATATACTTTTCCAGATAACTAATATCATATTTTTGTAACCCTTTATAAATAATGTTATGTCTTTGTCAGCAAATGCACTTTGGTTCGTTTTACTTCAACAGTTCAAGCAGTTCAAATAAAGGATGATAATAACTATGATGTCCCTCTAGTGGTAAAAAGCTGGCATTGCCAAAGTCAAACTATAATAGTAATATACTATGTCTAATAATAATAATAATAATAATAATACCAAACATAAACTAAAATAATATAATTTAGTAATTAATACTAAGTTTTAAATTAGAATTATATTAACAGTCATTTTGAGATTACAAGATTTTAAAAACATGCTACCTATTAATCTTACAAAAATAACTGATCAATATGCATGAACAATATAACTGTTACTACTGAGTAACATAGTTGACAGGTAACAATTAAAAATGTAAGTAAATAAATTAATAAATAAAGGAGAAAAATAAAATTTAGAGAAGAACAAAGTTTTTCTCCATTTTCCCTGAAGCTAAGTTAAACAAAAACAAACAAACGAACAAACGAATGAATGAATGAATGGACAAAAATAAAATTGAAAGAAAAACAGAGTTAGGAAGCTTTTTTCAGTTTTCCCTGGAGTCAACTAAATTAAATTAAAATAAAATCAAATAAAATAAAATAAAGTGATGGGATATGTTTATATAGTACAGGATGGACAGATATATGGAATATTACAAATATATGTACTATATTAATAATACATATACACGAGAGTTCAAAAACAATTTAAATGTTCATATAGTTTGGCTTGGAGGACAAAATGGACAAAATGTATGATACAAAAAAAATTTTGCTACAAAAAAAAAGGTATATACTGTATGTGTGTATATATATATATATATATACATACATACATACACACACAACTCATAAAATGAACTTATTAACTGCTAATGAAACTAGAGCAGCTGCACAAGTTCTGATGACCAGTCGATGGCTGGATTAATGTATAGAATATATTGTAATATCACATACCTCTATGTATCGTCAGGAGATACTAGCATTAATTTTGTGCATCCTGTATATGCTTTTTTGTTTCTCAAAGTGACAGTAGCTGCTGACTTGCATTTTATGAATCACAGAGGTCTACACTTTCAGCTAAAAATCTTCTTTACTGTACTATTGAAGAAATATATATATATATATTTTTTTTTTTTTTTTTTTTTTTTTTTTTTTTTTGTGGTTGATGGTCTGAGTAAATTAACAGCAAAATGTAATTCTTGAGTTAACTAAGTGGACAATTTAAATCCAGCCTCAGCTGAATTCAAGCACACCTAAAGTTCACAGGATTTTGGGGCAAAACCAACCATTATTATACAGGATGACCGTATCAGTAACTTTTAACAAAACTGAACTTTAACCCAGCTCTGTTGAGAGAGAAAAAAAAACAGTTAAATTGCAGTTAAATTAAACATTGTGTCCAACATTTGAGTGATATGAAAGCATGCTGTACCCTACTGGTAAAAATATAATATTTCAAATAAAATAATAATAAAAAAGAAAATATAGGGATGAACAGAATTAAGAAGCTCTGCTCAGTTTTCCCTGAAGCTGTGTTATATTAAAAATGAATTTCATTGCAGTTTCACCAAACTGCCAGAGGAGCAAGACAATTAGAGCAGCACAGCGGCTGATTCCCTCAAGTGCCCAGTCAATATGTTCAGTAAACAGCCTGAGCAGCACCTCCACTGAATGCATGATAAACTGAGGAAAACCAGTGGGCTGAAGACATCAGGAACAAGGTTTATTCATTAGCATAATTACACTCTCTTGAATTGCGTTAATTTCTCTATAGAGCATTTAGCAAGGTGGAGAGAGGGTCTAAAACACAATTACACCGTATTTTCTCCAGAGACAGGCATCAGTGACGGATGGACTCAAATAATTCTCACAGCAGTGCCGCACATACGTGAAAGCTGTTTATGGCAAACAGGAGGGGAGGAGAGGATCGATAAGAAGCTTTAGAACAGAACAATATTGTCAATAATACAGAAATGCTGCTCAGATCTCCACCACTAGAGGTCAGTATAAGCACGTGCAAACTTCAGATATATCATTTGACATGGGAAAAGGGCAGATTTGATACCAAATTCATAGCTAGACCCTACTACAAGCAAACATGGCTAAAAATCATGGATGAAAATTCAGCTTCGCCATAACAGGAATAAATTACATTTTACAATGTATTCAAATATAAAACAATTATTTTACATCGTAATAAATACAGCCTTAGTCAAGCCTTAGTTTTATGTAAAACTTATATATAAAACTTAATAGTTATTTTATACAACCTATACTCCAAATAATAAAAATTGATGTGAAGTAATGATTTTGAGTAAAGACTAGTAATGTAAACTTGATTTGTCTACTGCATCCACTTAAGGCCCATTGTTTATTCAGCTTAATTTGTTTAGTTTCATTTCAACATTTAAATGGTTTAAGGCTTCCACACAAATAACTAATTATGGTTAAGAGTGTAAAGTCTCCTTACATATTTAAAACTGTATGACCAGAATAAAAGCTACAATGTCTCCTATCAGATTATCTGATTATCTTTTAATAGGAGCACATTTGTATTCTGAGGTAATATTGTTTCCAGCACAATCAAAAGGGATTAATTAAGCAGATGATAGTGGTTGTGACCTTTGCAGCTCTCTGTGATGATGCTCTAATGAGACTGAGGGTCACACTGTTGTCTGCTTTAGGTCAGGAGGGACCACAGGACTGACACAAGAAATAAGATCCAAAGACGCAGTGTCTCACTCCCGTCTCAATGACTCTCTCCCATCTGTTCACCGTTTGTCTGAGTTCGTCTGACAGGGTGTTCGATGTGAGTGATGAGCCCATGCCACTACGAGACACCAGGAACTCCATCAGCCTGCAACTACTGAGAGCAGTTCATCTGAGAGCCACATATCCTTATATATCTCTCTTTCATCAAATCAATAAGTCTGTAATCATTCAGAGTAAAATACAATTTATATGGTTTTTTTGTCTGCACATACACTGTTACAAAACATCTCGGCAAACTATATCCAATATCTGTTTAAAGCACCAGAGCAAGGTCTCCACAGTAAGAGGAGTGTGTTTCCTACTAAGTAGAAAATAGCGATGGGAAATGAGGCATAGGCCTCATTTACATTAATGTAAATAATACACTAATGTATTATTGTTGTTATTATTATTATTATTACAAGTGGAACGTCACACAACAAACTTGTAGCAGCCATTCTTATTGTGATCATCTGAGGTAAGCATTATCTGTAAGTTTTTATGGTTAATTTATATTCAATATATATTTATTGTTCATAAAGCTGTGAAAGACATACTGGTAAATAAAAAAAAATGTATAGCCTGAATGCACTGTAAGTCGCTTTGGATAAAAGCGTCTGCTAAATGCATAAATGTAAATGTAAATGTAAATTACTACTACTACTACTACTATTATAGCACATTTCAATACAATATTGGGGAGTTTAACAATCTTGGCTAAATTTGATAGGCCTATATACTGTATATATACACACACACACACACACATACACATACACATATATATATGTGTGTGTGTGTGTGTGTGTGCGTGTATACTTTAAATATTAAAGTACTAATATTGATAAAAATCTAATATTGTGAATGTTAAAATCACTTTATTAATGTGATTTTAATTACTGAATTGCCTAATTAAATATATGTAAATAGATACATACACATTTTTTATTAGATAATTAAATATGTACAAAAATACATACAATTACAATTACAATCTAATTAAAAGTACATAGTAACATTTCTTTATATCACTGATCATTTACTGTCATATATTTTAAAGTGTGCATAGACTAATTAAATTTGTATTATAAAAATATATTTTTTTTAAATACTAATAACACTACATTTGTATAATACATAACTTTTCATTCATAATATTTATATGAGTTTCTAGTCACACATATTTTATATATTTATATATTCTCTATGTGCAAATACATAGAAGGGGGATCATCATATTTGAAGGTCCTTGGCATTAAAAAGGTTAAAAACCTTGTCTATTGCACATCATGGAAAATGTAATAATACATATACTGTATAATGTGCACAGTGTACATAATTTACTATATACTTCGGAAAAAAGTACTAGTAGTGTAGTAGTATAGTATTCTGTACATAGCCATAGACATTTTATTTTGCAGTTATTGGGTTATTGGGCTGCTAAGGGAGTAAAGAGGCTTTCTAGCAGGCACTCAAGTGAGCTTCTTTAACAATGACAAGTGCAACTGGAAACTTTCAGGGAGCTCTACAACATGCTCTCTCGGTCAAAGCAGTCAAACTAAACTTAATTAAGTGCGAGATTTAATGAGCAATCACTAATAGTCAGAGAAAAGACTCATGGAATGATGGAGAACAGAAAAAGATTGTTGAAATATGACTAAAGTATTCCCATCCCAACATCCCAGCTCCGCACGCCCTCTCTGCGGCTGCCTCAGAGCACAGAAAATCTCATTATCTCCCAGCATCCTCTGCAGGAGAAAGCCTCAGTGCAGCAGTTCAGCTCACCAGGTCGCTGCTAACAGACACACATAACCAAGGGCACACCGCGTCCCACAAAAAGAACAAAACAAAATCAGCCCCAGACAGCTCTCTGTGTGGAGTGTCAGAAGGCAAACTCTTTACCCTCACATACAAAACAAGAACACGACCGGCACTTGATGAAAAGCTTCTTCAGTACCACTTTCGGGAATAAACGCTGACGCTTGAAAAGGGTGTTTAAAGGGATAGTTCGCTCAGAAATTAAAAGTCTGACATCATTTCTTCATCCTCATGTTGTTCCAAACCATTCTGTGGAACACAAAAGTGATGCTATATATGTTGTAGCATTTCTAAGTCGCATACAATGAGAGTGAAAAGTGACCAGGAAAAAAAGGTTCTGAAAGCACCATGAAAGCATCATAAAAGTGGTTCAAACAAACAAACAATTTTTAAGTCATTATTTACTCAAAACCTTGTCTTGACAGTCTCGCATTAGAGCGATGGTCACCATTCACATCCAATGTATGAAAAAGAGCAGCATGAACTTTGCACAAAATATCTCCTTTTGTGTCCCACATAAGACAGAATGTAGGTTTTAAAACAAAAGTTGAGCGATTGATGACAGAGTGTTCATTTTTGGGTGAACTACCCTTTGCAAAAAGAAGTAAACATTAGCATATCTTAAAAAGAATTATGTAAATATTATAGTTAATAGTTAAGTGTTTTTCGGACACTTCATTGCATGTTAACTGAAATAAATTGCAAGTAAATAAAAATTTATTATAGTTTACATTTATATTAAATACAATTTTGATGAACTTTAAAATATA
>NW_015539926.1:359866-364866 GCF_001515605.1 Sinocyclocheilus anshuiensis
ATACATAAATTAAATAAAAGGCTACTTGAGTGCACTTTAAAGACTTTAATGACTATATTTTTTAACACACTTATATAAATGTACACATATAAAGTTAAGTCCAACTTCAGTGGACCAAAAATAAATATAAATATATTTGCA
Source organism: Sinocyclocheilus anshuiensis (assembly GCF_001515605.1). NCBI lineage: Eukaryota > Metazoa > Chordata > Actinopteri > Cypriniformes > Cyprinidae > Sinocyclocheilus > Sinocyclocheilus anshuiensis. The sequence goes on from NW_015539926.1 coordinate 360,008, forward strand.
TATATATATACAAAGGCCTATATATATTACTAAATGCTTCTTTTGGACAAGGATATCACTTTAAAAGTGTTTTAAAATGAAGTTATACGTCGTAAAAAATTAAGTTATAAGACATAAATTACGTTCTGCTTTTTGCAAACTGAAACACTTCTTATATTCAAGCTTTAATTCTATTCAAGTTTGAAAATGGCAGATTTGCCACATGCAAGCACAGGTTGTGTTTTGTGTGGGAGGCGCTGGGTTACGTCTTACACCCATGCAGGGACCAACCTGCTAACACCACAGAGCTAAAACTGCTACAAAGCTCTGGTACCTGAGGGGTGGTCTGGCACCGGCACAGAAACAGGGATTTAGGATGTCACGCTCATGTAATCATTGGAGCAGCGAGGATAAATCATAGTGATTCATAGGGATTCTAAACATAACAATCTGTTGAGAATAGTATAATACAATCCATGGCCATTTGTCCTTGTTTTTCGAAGTATAATTTTAAGACTGTGCTGTTTGCTGCTGTCTGCTTATCAATCTATAAACAGTAGTCTATAATTACTGATTTACAGTATATATTGTGTTACTTTAGTATTCATATAACTGCAGTATTTATTAATAATTTTAATTATCTTTTTTTTATATTTTTAGTTTTCATTTGAATTTTAATTCAAGTTTTAGTCATTTTATGTGCATTTGTCAATTTGATTAGTTCTATTTAGCTTTATTTTTTTCAGTATTAATTTTATGACTTAAAAAAAAAACATAAAAATTGTTGTTTTAAATGAATGTTTTTCATTGAATATTTATATTTTATTCTATTTTAGCTATTTTACCAAAAATGATTGTTTTATAGTTATGTGTAACTATTTAACAGTTATAATAGTTTGACTTAACAATACAGTACAACACTGATAAAGTGTAGTACATGTAGAATATATTATAGTAAAATAATCTTAATTTATCAACAACAACAATTTGTGTGCTTACATAGCTGAATCTTTTGCTCAAGATTATTTTCATCACAATTATTATCAGATAACACCCAGTCTTTTAGTGCCATTCTACTAATTCACAATACATATTACAATAATTTTATAAATAATATATGCTAATTGTGAGCTCTCTCTCTCTCTCTCTCATGAAAATATGAAATCTTGTTAGTAACAGTGCACATATGAAGAGATAGTCTTTAGATGATGCTGAATGTGCTTCAGCAATCAAAAGGCATTCAGGACACAATATAGACCGCAGATGATGCTTCAAAATCAGTGGTGATAAAAGCAACAAACATGTAATTGTGTTTGGGTATGCGTGAGAATATGATTGCTGTAGATTATGAGCAGGAATATCTGTGCGTGTGTGTTCACTCATTACCCAGTAGCTCCATGGCATCATCCTCATCTTCCATCTCATCTTCAGTGACTGAGGGGGCCGAGTCAGGCATGGAGTCAAATGAGTCCTGAGACAACATGGCTGCCAGAAGTTTCTTGTGATTCTGTTGCTGCTGTTTTAGGCCTTTACCCTTAGACTCCATTTTCAGGCTGCAGACAGAGAGAGAAAGAGAGAGGAAACTGATGATCATAAATCATCAATTAATAAAAATGCCATAGCCACAAACACAACATCAAATTGTCAAAAATGCTAGTGAGGAATAGGAAATACTACACCTATGTCATGTTCATCTTCTATTAAGGCTTCAGGCAGGAAGTGCTGTATACATTCTTCTCCATGTAATATTTATGTATTTGCATAGTATTTACACACTCTACTCTTCTCTGGGGGCAGTCGTGGCCTAATGGATAGAGAGTCGGACTTGTAACCTGAAGGTCATGGGTTCGAGTCTCAGGTCCGGCAGGAATTGTGGGTGGGGGAGTGAATATCCAGCACTCTCTCCACCCTCAATACAATCAAATTGTCATGTTGTACTTGGTGAAATCATGGTCACCAGCAAGGCACCGAACCCCCAACTGCTCCCCGGGCGCTGCAGCATTGGCTGCCCACTGCTCCGGGTGTGTGTGTGTGTGTGTGTGTGTTTGCTCACTACTCACTGCTGTGTGTGTGCACTTGGATAGGTTAAATGCAGAGCGCAAATTCCAAGTATGGGACACCATACCTGGCCACACGTCACGTCCTTTCCTTTCCTTCCTTTCTTTATATATCTGTTTTTATACATCCGAATGTCTCATAACAGGTCTGTCCATTGAATGGGTCTCAGCTCACTTTCAGCTTGGCATCTTTCCATCATTCACCATCATTCTCAACAATCACTGAGCTGTAATATCTTTCTATCCTGAACTTTATATGAGAAAAAATAGAAAACTGACTTCAGATCAGCTGAAATCAACAGGCTGTTCTGTCAAAAATGTCTCAGTAATCTCAGCAACAGACTTCACAGTCATTATTCTCCAATCTTTCCTCCACAATTAACTTCTGCCTAAGAAGTCTATGCGATATGGTAGTGTACTGTTCACTCATAAAAATAAAGCTTCTTTATTGGCATTTATGGTTCCATGAAGAAACTTTATATCATCCATGGGCACTTTCCATTTCGTGAAAAGTTCTTCATAGTAGAAAAAAAAGATCTCTATATTAAAATGTCCTGTGCAATAAGAATAAAAAAAAAAACTTATTTTAAGAACTGTTCACTGAAAGGTTCTCTGAGGAACCCAAAATGGTTCTTCTATGGCATCAATTTCCACTTTTGGAAAGATTGTATGTCAGGAAACATGCAATACCATACAATTTAACTAAATCTTACGTGCCATCCTAAATCTATATGAATATAACAAACATGAGAACAAATTTGATAATGTACTTTTATCTATATTACAAATATTTAAATCATTAAAAATAGCCAGGAAATAGGGTTCACTCCAGGACCAAAAACTCCAGATCAATTATTCAATGTTAAGCAAATTGATGAAAAAATAAATTGAATGAATAATGAACATATGCTGCACTTCGCATGCCTATACTGGCAAAATTATTCCCATGTCTCGGTGACAAATAGAGACAAAAATAGTCTGCAGAGGTTTAATTTGATTGTTATCTTATTGGAATGACATTATTCACAGATAATCGAAAGGTTAAGGCCAAAGCAGAGCTGTTTTAATATCCTGAGCTGAACATTACTATGCTAATGGCTATGCTAATACTGCACATCTCTCTACTATGAATCACTTAGCCCTTTTCACCTTTTTTTCCCTAATTGGGTGTCACTCAGCCAATTCCCAACTCTCCAGTAGTGTACTACAGCGTCAGCAATGCTGAGACACATGCCAACGTGCTCATAAACATTCATATGAGCACATATTTCACTGTATGAAACACAAGAAGAAACAAAGAGTATTCAGAACAGATACTGGTCAAATTTTCACTGTATTCTGCATTGCATGGAAATATTTTGTAGGCCTTTTGTTGTTTTTCACAGTAGAGAAGGGGAATGACCAGGATCAAGACAATACTGTACAAGTCAGATTTGAACCTGAAATTCCCACATGAGCACTATAGCTCAATAAATAATAGGCAACAGCTAAACAAAAACAGCCACGTACCATGGTACATATTTGATGTACTGTGTAAATACCATGGCATATGAATAGAGTAAACTGGTAATTAATTCAGTACCATGGTTCTGTTCAAATGTCCTCTAGTGAACATGTTTCCATTGTGCATTTTTCTAATTTAATGCCACTGTTTTCCAATACAAAGTATTATTAGTGACCTAGATATAAAGCAGAATCTTTCAAATTTCTTTATCATTTAATATCATAAAGTTCCCATGTTTTCACTTTTGAACAAACCCTAAACTAGGGCTGCACGATAAATCGAAATGGAATCGAGATCGCGATTCGACAGAAGCTGCGATTGTCATGTTAATTTAATTAATGCCAAGTTCTGTCATGAAACTCAAGATGGCGCAGGCTGATGGGTCCTTAACTTAAACTCATGATATTCACAGCATTAAACGACTTGGCACAAGCTGATTGGATCATGTTGCATTTGCAGCCAATGAGTTTAATGTTTTACATTTAAATGACCGATTAGCATTCACTAGAGCATTTCAAAGAGCTCAGAAACCCTCCACCTTCCCCAGCTCCACCTGTATAGATCTGCTACGGGTTATTATATATGCTATTTGTGCAACAACAGTATGTCTTAAATACTCACAGCACAGTGTCAGTGTATGTATTGGTAGTAGCAAGTTCCTGTACTTGCAGCAGCAATAATCTACAACTACAGCAATAACCAACAGCAGCAGCAGCATAGCAGATCTATTCCATTTCCACCAAGACCAAATACATTAACATTGAAATCTTCTGAGATTTGTCATGATAGAAATATTTGCATTCTGTCGCAAAGCATTTGTACTCTGCTGAGAAACTTTACATTTACTCACAAAACTTTTGCATTCTCTCGCAAAATGTTTGTGCTCTCTCAGAAAGTTTTTACTGTACACATTCCCCCAAGAAACTTTATATTCACTCATAAAAATGCAAAAAAAGATTTGCGTTCCACCAAGAAATTTACATTTGCTTTGAAAACTTTTGTGACTGAAATAACATTAGGTGGGAGGCAAAACTATATTTCAATGTTTTTGAGAACGGATGAAAAGTTTCTCTGTAAACGCAATACTTTTGCGAGAGAATGCAAAAGAATTGAAATATAGAATATAATTTTTCCTATAATCTTGTTCATGTCCCTTAAAAACACCTTTTTGATTCCAGGTTCAAATTAGATTATTAATCATTCATTTTAATGATAATTAATAATCATTCATTATTATTTTTCAATGCAATCTCAGTCTTTTGGAACCCTACTGTAATATATTCGAATAAAGCTAACAGACTATCACAGTAAGAGTAAGA
>NW_015539926.1:366818-369945 GCF_001515605.1 Sinocyclocheilus anshuiensis
AAAAAAAAAAAAAAAAAAAAAAAAAGAATGTATCTTTAAATAATCTTAACTAGTCTTCTTGGTCAATAGAATCAAAATATGTTTTTTTGAGCCAGTCACCTGAGCTGTAAATGCCATGTGACTAATCATTCTGGAGCTGCTGCAAATAAGGTCATTAGAGCACTAAATATCTGATGCCACCACAAGAACAGTGGGATTGACTCCCAGCCCTTAATCAAAACTAAAGTAGGCACTTTAGGGGCTGCAAACGTGTCAAACGGTCTCAGCTGAGTATACTGTACATCTGAGCATTTAGGCCCCTTGAATGTCTTTGACTGGATCCCTGCAGTGAGAGTGGGTTGATGGGAATGTTTATGAATGTAAGGAAAGAAGAGCGATGTGGAACGTAGGAGTAAGATGGAAACTGAAAGAGAGAGAACGAGGGGGTTACGCTTTATAATATGTTGCTTGTGTGTAAAGGGAATGTCCCACACTGGGGCTTTATCATCTCTATAATCAGTCACAATAACCCTTCCCAGAATCCACCTCTGCCTCAACCTAATTTCCCAGCAGCTTCTACACTCTCCCAGACGTCCTCCACCGTCTGTCTGCAGCGCCTGAAGACTGACAGCTACGGAGAGCCTCGCTGTTCTAGGGTGAGGTTATGAAGGAAAAACAGAGTTTTGTTCCAGAAGAAGGAAGGCGGTGGTCATTATACAGAGAGCTGCCATTTTCTTCCTCTATGTCAAATTGCAGAACAGGTGTTGAAAACAGCCCTGCTGTGCTTCAACACGTGTGCAGGGATATTGAGAAGATCTGTATCCCTTGCTCATGGGGTTTTGGACTTGCAGATTCATGTCTTGAATGACAAAGCAAGGTTTGGACTAGAGCTGTCAGAGTGACCAGACGTCTCCGTTATCTGGGGTCAAGTTCAAAACAGACCGCAAATACACACAAAAAAAGCCCGACCAAAATGTACTTGTACTGTAGTGATTATTTTTTACCAACAGTGGGCAAGCTACACTGATTACTTGGTCGTGCGACACTGCTTTAAACATGAAGAACGTAACCTGGACGAGAGCAGAGCACTATTATCATCAGTTATCAAAAGAGACACTGTTATGGGTTTCAATGTACACAGGAAACACTGGGGTATAAAAACTCTATAAAACACTCTATAAAAACACCATAGCAAGGGCTAACAAGGTGAGAATACTGATACAGTAGAAATACATTTACAGCTAGAAACCTTGGAGATTGATTATAAGCTGAATTTCTCAGACCACATTGCTAAAACTGCCCGGTCCTGCAGATTTTCTTTATACAACATTAGGAAGATCAGGTCCTTTCTTTCAGAACATGCAACACAACTCCTTGTTCAAGCTCTTGTTCTATCCAGGCTGGACTATTGCAATGCTCTCTTGGCAGGTCTTCCAGCCACTTCTATCAAACCTCTACAATTAATCCGAAATGCCGCTGCAAGATTAATCTTTAATGAGCCAGAAAGAACACGCGTCACACCAATAGCTGCTCGCATAAAATTCAAGGCATTAATGTTTGCCTACAAAACCACCACTGGCTCTGCACCCCTTTACCTAAATTTATTACTTCAGAGTTATGTGCCCTCTAGAAGCTTGCATTCTGCAAGTGAACCTAACCGAGACTTGTCATTTGCACTTACATCTTGTTGCTCTTTTGTTAGTTTTGATTGCTTCTATTGTCCTCATTTGTAAGTCGCTTTGGATAAAAGTGTCTGCTAAATGACTAAATGTAAATGTAAATGATAGGCAGACAACAAAGATATGTATAGGTAGATGCCACATTTGAAAGCTCCAGACACGTCGATGCGTCCGCCATCTTGGAAGGGTCAATGTGTCGTCACTTACAATAAAAATAAATGAGTTTTAAGATCACAACATTGTGCAGCCTCTGGTTGTAAAAACCCCCGAAATATAAATTCCTGAGGAAATTGGATGAACTTTCACTGGTAAGAACGTATTGGTTTGTGTTTTTTTAAATATGTATAAACTTAATATTACAGTTTTTTTAAACTGTGGTAACTTTTTATATTATGTTAGCTCATTTCTTTGCCTTGTTGTATTAGTTTAGCAAAATCATCTGCTGAAGTCTATTGCAGATATAGATAATAATAAATGCGTATAGGGTTGCAGACATACAGGCAACTTGCTATTAAGTGTTCACGGATCGTCTTTGACTATTCCAATATGGCAGACATTTTTCGTATAGCGGCCCATAGAAACAGCCACTAATAGGGTATCTACCTATACATATCTATGGTGGCAATGCAACAAGTGAAACAGGAACTAAACAGAGAAAAATGAACACAGAAACAATGGGAACAAAACTATACTTCAAAATAAGAACACAAACTTCAAAACACAAAGCCAGACAATAGCTACACTGACTTCATCTCACAATTAGTTGTTGGCTGTGTATTTTTGGTTCAATAAGAACCATTCATCCAGGAACAAGTGCGCCGCACACATCCCAAAAAGTGAAGCAAAATAATGTATATCGCCATCTAGCGGCTGGCTGCAGTATAGATCATAAACCCTGCCCTCTCTATGTAAACAAATGCAAGTAGGTATAACTTCAGACCGGAGATCTCCAAAATGGGGCGTGAACTCCAAAAGTGGGCAGAACCTCCAAAATGGGGCGGGGTCTCTTCACGCAAAGACTTTCACCGTTGGCTCTGGCTTCGGCCAATTGTTATTGACTTACAGTTCAAAATAAAATTTTATAAATTAAACATTGTTTCTAGTTGATCTAAAATAAAATATGCTATATAAATAAATATTCTCCGTGAGAGCAGAGCCCAAAGCTCGTGGCCAGTGGTGTTCGGACTGGAGTTTGAACCTCTGCTTCATGATGTAAACGGGAATCACCCACGAGCTCTCCCGCGAGCCGTCCCAGCACAGCGCAGGGGAAAGATTTTACTCTATCCCTTTGTTCTAAGCAACGGTGGCATCCCGGGGCTCGAAATTCGCAGGGTAGGAGGGGGTAGTGACGAGTTTATCTCCTGAACTGCAACTTTCTTTACCACGCTATTAAGCGCCAATCCCGCCATGCAGTCAATTTCACTGGTTAAGGTTAGGGTCAGGTGTGGGGTAGGTTTAGGGGTTAGCAT
>NW_015539926.1:369977-413869 GCF_001515605.1 Sinocyclocheilus anshuiensis
TACATCATTTCGGGTAGCTCTTATCATGCTGATGTATGTTTAAGCGTTTTTCTAATAAGTTTGCTTTTAATTACATATTTGATGTTACAAAAAAAAATTCCCACCTCACGATCATTACTGCACAGACTCAGGTTCCAAATGACGTCATATCCGTAAGATGACAGCAGCCATGTTTTGGCTTCACTTTTCTATAGTGGAAGGAAGTTATATTTTACAGTCTACAGTGTTCAGGAGTAGGAATACGCTGGTTGCATTGTATATTTTTGATTCACTAAAAAGGGTTAATAACAGCCATCTGGCCACACTGGTTGCACTGTATGTCTCTGAATCAAAAAAAAAAAAAACATTCATAACAGTCATTTGCTTGGGAATCAAAGTACACTGATCGCACTGTATGTTTCTGATTTACTCAAAAGAACTGGTTCATAAAGTACTATTGGAAGTACTTTACCGTTCAAAAGGTTGGGGTCGGTACGATTTATTAAAGAAACTTGTACTTTTATTTAGCAAGGATGCATTAAATTGATCAAAATTGAGAGCTGAATGTAAAACATAAATTAACTGTCATTTAGTATTTTAGTGCAGTATTACGTCAGCATCAGCAGAAAAATTCACATGCAAAAAACATCAACGAAAGCGTTTCTCAATTGCTACACAAATAAAATTGAATCCTCAACATCCCCACATCCTAAACGTGCCCTAATAAACATATTCCGTAAAAATCAATCCACTGCTCAATGTTTTGTTATAAAAACCACAATCATCTAGCATCAACTGTAATGAACTGTTGTACCTTCAAAAGTCTAAACATGCATAATGAACAGCAGAAGCCCAACGGCACAATACTAGAGGAGAATGCGTTTACTCCTGTAATGATTCATTCATACTGACGAGGACTAAGGCTAGAGATCACAGCAGCATTGCCTTCGTCCTTTGTAATGAAAGTCTCTGGCAGCACTTGTAGAGCTATGTGCACTGGGAACGCCTGCGGTATCGACCAGAGGCTCCATAATTTACTGTAATCAAGTGAGAGAATATTTTAATGGAATGAAGTCTCTTCTGTCAGCCGGCTTCTGAATATGATTTATTATTTAATATCTGATCCTTTCTAATTAGCCGCATTCTCTGCGGCCAGCCTCTGCCCTCCACTCAAACACCAGCCAATTAAAATCACCCTGGTAACGTATTTAAAGGGTCGAGGAGCGGCAATTGCTTTTTTAAAGATATAGCTGTGTGATGCAGACACATTCAAAGAACTTTTCCCCTCCAGGGATTTATGCGGGGTTACCAGAGGCTACGGCATGCTTTGATTAAAAAACCTGACAAAACATCTCAGCTTTATGGAGATATTGAGAGAAAGTACATTATACAGTATGACATATGCTTTATTAAACTCTGGCTCACTTTATTACGACACTTTTTATATGTAAATAAACTCCCTTATCTTCTAGAACAAATTAGAATGTGATGGGCTGTCATGATCTTTCCTTTCAACAACTTAACAGGAAGTAAAAACGAAGAGAAACACTCTCATACAAATACAATCTCTTAAATTCAATGAAAGTGGATGGGGACCACGGGATGTCAAATCTCCAAAACAACAAAAATGCACCATAAAGGATCATAAAAATAATCCACATGACACATGCACTATATTCCGAGTATTCTGAAGTCACACTGTACAAAATGATAATAATTTTAATAGTAAAAGACTGTAAAAATGCTACGGTAAAAACCATTACTTTATAGGTGAAAAATTATGAAAGATCTATAATGGGAGGTTTTATGTAATTTTCATTAAGCAATCTTATAATTTACAGCATAAAACCATTAATTGACAGTTTTTCTTTTATATAAACTTTGTTTATGCCTATTTTTTTTCAGTTGTGTATTGCATTATTTTAGTGTCATGTGTTAAAATTATGGTGTTTTGTATAACATTATACAACTTCTATATATTAGTATTTACCTCAGTTTGTGGAAAAGCTACATGTGCTGAGCTTTGATTCATCGTGTCTTTCTCTTTACCACCTGTATTTTAAGGGGTTGTCAGTATAATATAAAGGTAAAAATATACCAAATTACTCAAATCTGTTATTTCAGTTGATACAAAACTTTTTTAATGTAAATTTAAGTGAAATATGTCTTAGCATGTAAAACTTTATATAAAAAACAATATATATTTGTACAATAAAGTTCTGCCAACCACAGCAGACATTTCTTTTCTAATTTTCACTTTGTATTTATTTATTTATTTTATTTATAATGCATACAGTATAAAATGGTATACTGTGTGTGTGTGTTTTACAGTTTTTTAAACTGTGGTAACTTTCTATATTATGTTAGCTAATTTCTTTGTCTTGTTGTATTGTGTTAGTTTAGCAAAATGATCTGCTGAAGTCTATTGCTGAACAGCCTGGACAATTTGCTAAATATCACCTTTTGTGTTCAAAGAAGGAAAGTAAGTCTTAAGGGTTTCAAAAGACAAGCATATACTGTACTACCATTTGTTTGCAGATCCCTTTTTGGTATCTAATCCAATTAAATACATAAGTGTGTCTCACCTTCCAACAGGGCTGTTGTCTTTGCTCACCCAACCCTCAGTTTTGGCTCTTGGGACGGGGGGCTGAATCATCTCGGCCGCAAGGGGGTCAGAATCTTCCTCCTCACGGCCCACCCACTCACCCACCACCCGCGGCCTCAGTATGGAGTTATATGCCCGAGGGTCCTTTGAAAAGGAGGCCAAGGTGTGACAAACAGAAAAGGAGAGAGGAACGGAGAGAGACAAACATTATACAATCTGTGGTTATGCAAAGGAGTAATCAATTACAGAGGTGATAATTAAAAGGACTGATGTTGAAGTATCTTGGAAAGACTCATTATCCAAGCTCCTTGTGTGGCCAGTCATTTTTACGGTGAATAGATTTTAATAATGGAGGATACGCATGGTGAGCAGTAATAAAAAATTCAGCTTTGACATTACATTTTTGCAGTAGTTTATCAGCAACAGGCAATTATGAGAAAATGTCCTCTATAACAGTGGTACAGGAAGAAATTCATTTGCATTAATAGCTAAATGTTTTAATATTCACTTGAAATACCAAAATGGGAACAGAGGGAAGCCTGGGCAAACGGCCAAAAAGACACAGGCTATTAAAATTTAAAAAATGTACTGTATTCTGAGAAATATGACTAAGGCAGATGGTGTAGCTGGTTTCTCTCTTCATCTTTTTGATTTCTTTTCTTTTTTTGATTTGAGTCTACACACAAACCACAATCAAACTAGGCTTTTCTTCATCTCCTAAACAAATCCATAACAGTATTTGATTTCTATTACTGCAAGATAGCATATCAGATAAAAATAAATAAAAAGCATCATACCAGGTCAAAGTCATCAGAAACAGCAATGCCTGTGCAAAGGAAATAATTCACAAATCAATGTCTTCAGAAAATAGTTTATAGGACACTCTAAATTAGAGGTTCTCAATTGGTTTTCAGGACTCAGAATTCATGATGGCCCAACACAGTACCTTGAATATATTTTTTAATATGGAGTTGATAAGCCTATTTATTTAGTTTATTTATAGTTAGCTGTTTTTTATTATTTGCTTCTGGCATTGCTTTTTTCCTGCTGTCACAACAGACCTCCAACTCATTTTGCGGTCATGACCCACCAGTTGAGAACTACTGAACCAGAGAGCCTTTAGCTGCAACACAGTGAGTTTCTTTTTGAATATTTTTTAAAAATAGAGAAATTTCACAGTTACACAGTTCATTTCTTAAAGGGATAGTTCACCCAAAAATGAAAATACTGTCATTAATTGCACACCCACATGTCGTTCCAAATAGAGGTCTGCGCGGGACTGTTTTTTTTAGTCCCGCTCCCGCAAGGTTCTATTCCGCATCCACCCGCTCTCGCTATATATTCACTCTTTGTTCACCCGCTGTCCGCTTAGAATAATTTTCTTCCCGACCCGACCGTTCCCGCTAAATTTAGATCCCGTTTCCAGAATCTCACATTTAAATTTCCGCTACTGAAAGAAAGAGAGATAGGCTGACAAATAAAAAAAAAGTGTAGTCTGCACAAAATTGTATGTTATTTTATTCGTCTTGTCAAGAGTCTTGAATGAATTGACTTTGACTTGAATTATCTTAAGACACAAAATTTGTTTAATATTTTATGCAACACAGTAGGAAGAAAAAAAAAAAAGTGTCAGAGAAAATAAAAATGTTGTACAAAAATGTTATTTCTTATTTTTATTCGTCTTGTCAGGATACAGTTGAACGTCCTTCAATGAAAGCGCATCCACACTTCGTTCCATCCTTATTCTGTTCTGTCACTCATCGACAACCTGCCTGTTCTGTCTGAGGGCCGTATATTTACCACAGGTACACTCTTAAAAATAAAGGTGCTTCACGATGCCATAGAAGAACCTTTTTGTCTAAATGGTTCCATAAAGAACCTTTAACATCTGAAGAGCCTTTCTGTTTCACAAAAGGTTCTTTGTGGCGAAAGAAGGTTCTTCAGATTATAAAAAGGTAAGAAAGAGATGGTTCTTTAAAGAACCTTTGACTAAATGGTTCTTTGTGGAACCAAAAAGGGTTCTTCTATGGCATCGCTTGAAGAACCTTTTGAAGCACCTTTATTTTTAAGAGTGTACAGCCTGCTCTGAGCATCGTTATGCACATGCTGCGCACAGACCACGCAAATAAAACGCGTGACGTTTCGTGGTGCAAAAAATCCGGTCGGGTCCCAGATTAATTTCAGAACACAAATTAAGATATTTTTGATGAAACACGATAGTTTTCTTACCCTCGATAGACAACAATGCAACTGACACATTCAAGGCCCAGAAAAGTATTAAGGACTTTAAATAGTCCATGTGGCATCAGTGGTTCAACCGTATGAAGCTACAAGACTACTTTTTGTGCACAAAGAAAATAAAAATAACGACTTTATTCAATTTCTTTTCTTCCGTGTCAGTTATCCGGGTTCTACGTCAGAACGTCGGCTACTGTGTCATCAGCACCACATGCATGTGTCGTGGTACTCTCGTGAATAGTGGCGGAAACTGACATTGAAGAAAAGAAATCGTTCAATAAAGTCATTATTTTTGTTTTGTTAGTGCACAGAAAGTATTCTGGCAGCTTCGTAACTTTACAGTTGAACCACTGATGCCACATGGACTATTTTAACAATGTCTTAACTACCTTTCTGGGCCATAAAATGTTTAAGTTGTGTTGGAGAGTCAGAAAGCTCTCGCATTTCATCAAAAATATCTTAAGTTGTGTTCCGAAGATGAATGAAGGTCTTACGGGTTTGGACCGACATGAGGGGCATTAATTAATGACAGAATTTTTATTTTTACATTTTTCACTGGGTAGTTGTCCGGTCACTTACTGCGGGACAGGTTCTCCAGTGCTTTGCCAAGCTTCTTGCTCTCTTGCAGTATGTGATTGAGCTCATCAAAGTCTCGGCTCTCAGGTTTGGTCCTCCAGTCCCAGGTAGGGCGCAGTATTGAACGAGGCACTGCAACAGAAGACAAATAAAACACTTTCAAAAACAGTATAATAATAATAATAAAAATATTTGTAGTTATCATTAAAATTATAGAAATTAAACAAATAAATAAAGAAATACATTACTACTGTACTGTTAAAATAAACAAGTATTTAACAAAAATAAATTTTAACAATCATATAACAATCATAATTATTTCATTATACTATAAATGTCATGTTTTGTCCAAGATGATAAAAAAGAACAGTCAGGTATAAATAAAAGTAATATTTAATATAGCAAACTCCAAAGCCTTAACAAACTCGAGAAAGCATGCAAACATTAACACAGACAATGAAGGAGAGGAAGTGAGCAACTTAAATACACAATGGTGATGAACTAAATACAAACAGGTGTGCTCATTAATTAATGTCCATGGTAATTGAAACTAAGGCCTGGGACACACTAGACGATTTTCAAATCTTCAACGATTTTAAAACCATGGCAGACCACAGACATGAAGAACGTTTCAACAGATTTTTAGCCTTATAATCCTCTGAACGCGCACACTAGACGATTCGACCAGACCGCAAGACCACACACTTGTCGATTGTAGGAACGATTTCACAGTGAGACGCGATCTCACGGAGACTCGCGAGATCAAACGTGACTAGAGAAGAAAAACAAATAGAGGTCAATCAGCATTGTCAGCTAGCTCTCCTGGCGCGCGTTCTGTTTCACAGTGAAAAACAAAGTATAAAAAAGAATATGGGTGATGTATTCTGCTTTCATGGCATGTTTGTGGCTGCCAATTTTCAGCTATAGAAGCAAGCAACCTCCGGTTGGTGACGCTTGCTCAATCTCATTGGCTATCGCGTCACTAATCAAGAGTTGTAAATATCAAACATGTTTCATATTTATGATTTGAGTTTGGGGACGCTCCGTCTCAATCGGGAGCAGATAAATAATCGTAATGACACCACACAATAGAGGATTTTTTGGACAAAAAAAAATTGTCACAGAAGATATTTTGAAAAATGTTGGTATCCGAACAGTTGATGGTAAACCATTGACTTACATAGTAGGAAAAAAAAATACTATGGAAGTCAATGGTTACCATCAACTGTTCGGATACCAACATTTTTCAAAATATCATCTTTTGTGTTCAACAGAAGAAAGAAACTCATACAGGTTTGGAACAAGTGGAGGGAGAGTAAATGATGACAGAATTTTCATTCTGGAAGTGAACTAATCCTTTAATTTATATGCTTTTTTTCTTTTTTTCTTTTTGCTTTCTTTGCTTTTTTTGTTTCGCAAATCTGTTGACCTTAAATCTTCTACCTCTGTGAATTTGGCACCCCATAAAAAGAAATAATCACCAAAACTATGCCATTCGTTTGTGCTATACATTTGTGCTGATTTGTGCCGCAAAAACGAACGTTTGTGCTGGTTTGGTGTTTGAGATATTAAACATTATTTTTTTGACAGTGTGATGTCACTCTCCACCTCATGTTGCCCAAATCGCTCCAAATCAGCGCAGTTCGTTTGTGCTGGGTTTGTGCCGTTAAAACAAACGCTGTATCTATTTTACTTCCTTAGATATAACCAAAATGTTTTCAGGAGCTGTGACGTTACTCTCTACCCCAGTTCGTCTAAATCGCACAAAACCGGTGTCATTCGTTTGTGCTCGAATAGTGCTGATTTGTGCCATTGAAATGAACATCAAATATATTTCCCCTTCTTAGAAATAACAAACAGAATTTGAGGCAGTGACGTCACTCTCCACCCCATGCCGTCCAAATCTCTCCAAACCAGTGCAGTTCGTTTGTGCTCGATTTTTGCTGGTTTGTGCAGTTAAAAGAAATGCTGTAACTATGACCGCTTCTTTTATATAATGAAAATCAACTTTTTATGAACAGTGACGTCACTCTCCACCCCATGCAATATAAATCGTTCCAAAACGGTGACATTCGTTTGTGCTCGATTTGTGCTGGTTTGTGCCATTCAAATTTACATTGTATCTATTTCCCGTCCTCAGAAATAACAAATACAAAATGGGGCAACGACGTCACTCTCCACCCCATGCCTTCCAAATCCCTCCAAACCGGTGCCATTTGTTTGTGTTTGATTTGTGCCGGTTTGTGCTGTTACCAGGTCATGTAACCATGACCTCTTCTTAGATATAACGAAAACTTCACTCTCCACCCCAGTGTTATTTTTTTTAATTAGTGTTCGTGCTGCCTTAAAACTTTAAATTTAGTCAACTCATATATCCAAGTTTTCACTAACTTCATATTTTAGTTTGACTATGCTTACATTTCAATGCAGCATTACCATCCAATCACAATTTGTTATCGATTAACTTGCAGTAAGTGAAGGCAGGATAGATAGGCGGAAGCATGCTGAATTGCACACAACAGAAACGCTCTCTCGGCTGTGCACCCATGCGATCCCAGTTCTGCGATCAGTTCTCCTTGCGCCTTAATTGTCAAATGCACACACGGCTGTCAAAATGTCTATTGTGTGGAGTATCACATGTAAATACAGTCGGTTATGGCTTAAGTGAATGTAAACAGGTGGGTGAAAACCGGATATGTGTCAGTATATTACATCCATTCGGTCTTAAAGGGACAGCAGCATAATTAAATACCTGTCTGACTCATTCATGTTAATCAAACAACAAAAGATGTTAAATAAAGTATACATGTTAAACCTACTGTATTAGAAAAACGAGTTTATTTCATATTTAATTTGTATCTATTTTATTTGTCTTGTGGTGTGCAATTTGCTTCTTTATTTTTATATAAAAAATAACTATGTACATGTGTGTACATAGACAGACAGACAGACAGACAGACAGACAGATAGATAGATAGAATCATGAAATAAAATTTCCCATATAGTGGTATACGCAGATTGTCAGACAAAGACAATATCTCTGTGAATCTGACTAAGAGCACTTGCAGCAAAAAGTGTAACACTGAATAATTTAAAACACTCACAACATCAAGCTAAATGTGTTTGCCACTGCTGTAACTCATAGATATTTGCTTTCAGTGCAGTGCATGTTTTGCAAATGATTTCTGTACAGGGTGTTTTCCCATCCACATTCCCCAAGTCTCTGTAATTGCTTTAAACGTGGCCTATGCGGACAAAAAGTACTATGAGCATGCAATATGATGGCACACAGTAAGATTTGCATTTTCACCTGACAAAAACAAAAATTGTATGACAGTACAGGTTATCTCAGGAAAAAGAACAAAACAGCTCATTAGCTTTTGCGATCAAGTGCCACAGCACTAAAGCTGGATGTTGGATACCCAGAACTACCAATTAATGAATGTTATGATGATCTGGGAGATCATTTGGATTGTTCTGAAATGAGTATTTTGATGCCTTAAGGACTGTGCTTTTATGATTTGCATAAAATCATGACAGAATCATGACAATAAATCAGGTAGATCTATAGCATATATCAAAGTCCCGAGAACAGATTCTGTCTTTCCGTCTCATGCATGAGCTTGAAAATGAAAGCTACTATGCATACTGCAGCCTGTTTCCATGTGTAAATTACACTCTGTTTATTTAGCATGTGCTGCAGAGTAACCTCTGGACTCATTATGTGAAATATCACTGCCTGGAAACCAAAAGCCTATATTTTTGTGAACACCTGACGTACCTGACACTTCAAAGATGCTAAATGAATAATTCACGCAAAAAAGAAACAACATTTACCGCAGCTCACAAATCTCATACACACTTGCAAATATCAAAACTTGACGTCAAGAAGTGCATTTATATGTACTAACCAAATGTTCATTATAAAAACCCAACAAAGCATGAAAATGCTTCAGACTGAATATTTTTCCAAAGATTTAGTAAGTTTGCATGACCTACAATTAACCCTGTAAAGCCTGGACTTTTAAAAATCCATTTCTTAAATGGCAAGTTTTGAGCACAAAAATATAAAAAGGGTTTGCATACATGTTTTTATTTTAGCTTTTATGGCTTATATATAGTATGATATAGTGAGAATACATAGCTCTATATATCAGATTTGGAGCAAATGCTGTTATTTATATGGCCAAAAAGTAATGAAAATTATGAAAATTAAGAGACCCTCCCCCACATGATTGTAAAGCGCTTTGGCTGTACAACAATACACAATAAAGCGCTATATAAATGCATCATTCATTCATTCATTCATGATAACCTGTAATGTAAATTAATGAGACCTTTATAATAGACTTACATAAATATCAGTTCTACATCTCCAAATGTATATAAATATCATTCTATATCTCCCAATAACATGTCTTAGTAATATTATATTCATATTCTTAGTTTTATGATGAAAAGTCTAGATTTTGATATTTACTTTATAAAAATCAGTAAAGATTTCACAGCAAAAATATGACAACCTTAAGGGGGCTGTTTTTAGAATTATATTGAAAGGCCTTTTACCGTATTGGCCCGAATATAAGACGACCCTGATTATAAGACGACCCCCCTTTTTCCAGATGTACCTTTTGGAAAAAGGCTTTTTAAAAACCAAATCTTGTTTTTTCTCAGTAAAACACATTTTGTCTTCAATTATTTTCATATTGCATATTTTTCCTATTTTAATTTTTGTTTTGAAAGTATGGTAAAAACTGGTAAACTGTACCAACAATCACATTTAAAAAATATACACTTTTTGATATACCATTAAAAAAATTTAGAATTAGGACATTTAGGCTATCCATCTAATAGTAGCCTACCAAAATCTTATTAACAGTAGTAGTTAAATCTTACTGTAGTCTTCAAATCTGGGTACGTTTTAAAATCACAAAGGGAGTTTGGTCGCGATCTTTACAACACGTATTTACGTATTTCATGGCACACTCGTTTTATGCGTATTTGGCGCCACCTATTGTTGTGGGTGTATTATTGACATGTCAAAGTCTAGACCCTGAATATAAGACGACCGCGTTTTTTCAGATGTATTTCCAAGAAAAAAACATTGTCTTATATTCAGGTCAATACTTTACTTGCTAAAAAAGTACAAAACCTCAGTCAGAGATGACAAAAGGCATGTAGTATATTGTGTACAACAACAAAGGTTTGATCTTGTTGATAATATAGAGGACTTAAAAAATTGCATATCGAATATGATAAAGTAGGCTTTATAGGGTTAAGCATTATGTACATATGACTGTGTATGTAAATGCACTCAATCATTTTTGTGTTTTTTGGGTTCCATTATCACAGTACACAAAATTGATATGTAATATCTTAGTTCACCCAAAAATGAAAATTCTGTCATTAATTACTCACCCTCATGTCGTTTCAAACCCGTAAGACCTTCGTTCATCTTCAGAACACAAATTAAGATATTTCTGATGATTTTTGATATCTTAAATATCTTAAAAGTATTTTTGTAGCTTCATGAAATTAAGGTTGAACCACTGATGTCACATGGACTATTTTAACGATGTACTTACTACCTTTCTGGGCCTTGAATGTGTCAGTTGCATTGCTGTCTATGCAGGGTCAGAAAGCTCTCAAATTTCATCAAAAATATCTTAATTTGCATTCTAAAATTGATTGAAGGTCTTACGGGATTGAAACGACATGAGGGAGTGTAATTAATAACAGAATTTTCATTTTTGGGTGAACTATCCCTTTAATTTTGAGCCTTTCCCGAAATTTTTGGGAAATCTTTTTGGATCTTGGAAGTGTCTACATTCATTTAAAAAAAAAAGAGCAAAATGGTTGTACAGTACAATCGGAAGGACATTAATAAACAATTTAAAATTTGGTTGAACTATTGTTTTAAAATATAAGAACAAAAATAGAAACACAATCACAAGATTTTACAAACTCACTGATGTGAAAACCATCTAAATAATCAACTGGAAATGGGCACATGCACACATCCACAGTTTAAAATGGGGTTACACGTATTTATAATCTCCCTTCGTGCCATTTCCCCAAACTGGCCAACAGCCTCCACTCAGGCAGAAATAGAACCGCTGTCAGTAACAGAGCATCATATTCAATTATTAAAGACGCTGATACGAGTTACTCCCTCAGCAATACATATCACTCAGAGCTCATGCTGATAGCCTCCATAATGGCACTATCTAAAGATAGAAGTCGTCATTGTTCACTAGTGTACGGACGGTCTCCTCTATTTCTGATCTCTGAAAATGCTCAGCTGATCTCAGATTAACAGTCAGCCGAATCACATAAAACTGATGTAATGACACTAGCTTCGCTCTTGCAGCGGGACTCACATGATTTAGACTCAGGAGACGGAGGGGAAATGTTGGACACGGCCAGGTCGCTCTTTGATTTCTTGGGCTTCTTGGGATGGATCTGCCAAGGTTTTTCATAACCCCTGGAGTCCCGTCGTGTGCCTTTGTATTCTACAGAGAGAGAAACTACTGGTAGTGATCTACATTTTCTCTATGTGCGAAACAGCTTGAAGGATTCTGAACTATACCCACCTGAGGAGCTCTCGGCCCACAGCGCTGCAGATCCCGACAGGGTCCTCTGAATCCTGCCGGGACTCTCCTGCTTGGTTTGCAGATGGCCAATGAGGAAAGGAATAGGGTGGTCTGGTGTCTCAGTTATCAGTTTGGTCATCATCTCCTATCAGAGCCAAACAAAAAGCGATTAGAGTACAGACGTGCAGCATGTGAGTAAATGCCAGAGAACTTGTGCTAAAGTAGCACATTGTCAAGCCAGCTTGTGTCGTGCCAACCTAAATCAGCAGCATTGGCAAGCTTTCACCATCAGGAAAACTAATTAGGTAATTGGTCAGGGAAATATTCTCACATTGATATTGAGTATTATATGAGCTATAGCATGCAAGAGGATATTGCTGGAGGCTAACTGGCAGGATGGAAGGCTAAAAATTAGATTTATGTTTTAAAAAATTGCTGGTAGGCATCATCAAAATTAAATTTCAAATGTGTTAAGCCTTATTCGGACATGGTCAGTTTTCTAAACCAAGAGATTTCAAACTGGGGGTCTGCAAAAGGAGTGTTAGTGGAAAGTTAGATTGTAGAATTTAAATTTTTTAATGATGAGGGGTATCTGCAGAGGTGTTAAAAGCATATTTAAGACTTTTTTTTTGTCCTGTAAGACCTGCACAAATAAAAAGAATGTCCATACAGAACAAACCGAATAATATAAACAGACACATTCAAATGCAAAACAGTGTAACTACAAGTTTAAAATGCTCAAGACATTTAATATACATTGTTATGTATATATGTATTATTAATATGTATTGATGTTGGTTAATGTAGTGATATACAGTATAAATACATATGAATTAGAGGTTGATCGACATCAGATTTTGCTCATATGATAATGTGTTTAAATAAAGGCGATACTGATAAAAACCTATATATTGCATTTGTTAAATAATGATAGAATTGACATTATGGTTTCATTCATTCTGTTTGGAAGTCATTACTCACAACTGTTTTATTCTAATGACAGCCCTATTTTTAATTGTATGAAATGTAAACAAAAGCCTAATATTAAGTAGAAAAAAAAATACTGTTAAATTAATTGAAGGTAAATATTTTCACGTTAATTAAATAAAAAAAATTATTATAAAAAAATTTAAAAATCTAAAATAATATAATACAAACTAACATTTTTTTTTTAAGTAAACAAAAGTAAAAACAACACATTGTCAATAATATCACATGACTAACACTATTATCAAATGGGTATGCTTTATATAGTTTTGGAAGATACCTTGTAGGAGAGCATCATATTTAAGGGTTTTTGTATCAAATTGTTTGAAACCAATATGATATTGCAATCACAAAAAAATCCAAACCGGAGAGGATCAGATTTCTGGACATTTCCACTGTGCGAAACCAAAAATGAGACTAATGTTGAAAAATACAATTAAAACAAAATGCTGGCATAAAAATTGCATTTAAAATGTGTTAAGCCTTATTCAGACGTGATTACTTTCCCAAACCAGGAGTTTCCAAACAAGGGCCGGAAAAGGGGTGCTATAGTGGAAAACTAGGTTTTAGAATTTAGATTTTACAAAATGTTTAACAATCAGGGGAATCTGCAGAGTTCTAAAAGCAAATTTAAGACTTTTTAAATATGTTTGAAACCACTAATATACTGTAATCACAAAAAATCCAATCCGGACAAAATCAGATTTACGAGAGAAAGCACCCCTCAGATGCAATTTGCTCCGTTATTAACCAAAGTTTTGTAGAAAACAAATTTACCCTTTACCTGAAAAACAACTTTTGTCCAATTATTACTTTTTTGAGTTGTAAAAACAAAATTAGGCATTTCGTAAATAAGTCTAGTGCATGTAAAAACAACTTTTATCAGTTTCCACTTTAAGTGTAGGCCCTTGAAACAAAGCGTCAGTTCTGTGTTACAAGCCAGACAATCACAAATCAACAAGACGGTAGATGTAAACACAGTCATTACGACACATAAGCCTTGTTGGGTAATTAAACTAACCTAGCAACAGGGGGCACATAAAAGAGAGCTGTAATTTGTGGGTTTAGCAGGAAGTAAATTGAGCAGGGCTGTGTTACTGTAACTACCCCAGAATCCCCAGTGAGTAATTGCCCTTGAGGTAAACAGGAAAGCACGGCATGGATTAGCACACACTCATTTCAAGAATGTAAAGCATTTGATGCTATCTGAGAGGGGTTTTCCCTGCCTACTTCACTGACCTCTTTAATACAGACGTCAACAGGGTGATGATACGGTTGGAAGTTGCAGCCAATGAGAAAGGCTTACTTACAGTAATTAAGATACTAATCTGCATGATGGAGAGCATGCATAGACATACTGAAATTTAGGTCAAAATCCCTGCACAGAAATAAGCTTTTCGATTGATTTTCTTGCATCATCAGGATGGAGAAACACAGAATATCTCGATCATGCTGACAGACCGGGGAAATTGGCAGGGGGAGGCAATCTCAGCCTTTCTAATAGACAAACTGACTGCAAGCCAAGTTCAGTGCCAGTTTTAAAGAACAAGCTCTGTTGTGGATGACATTTCCAAAGCACTTCCTTCAGCCAACAATGTTTGTAGTACTACTCTTACTATTTATGCAATAGTTTGTGAACCATGCACAGTAAGCACATTTTCATGCACAAAACACCAGGTGATCTACTACATCTGCTAAAATGTGCAGACTGCATCCCACAATGCAATGTGCTTGACTTTGACCTTCCTTATCCAACCTGAAGAGTGAATCGAAAGCAATATCAGTTGTGAGTTCTAACTTACTCCAACACTACCAAGGGTTAGGACTTTTTCACTAAAAATGTATAAAAAATTTGCCATTTTTAAACAATATATATATATATTTTTGTTTTACAGACTATTAAGACTTGTTTTCAGTATATCTTAAATTAATCTTTGATTTTTTTTTTCTAGTTTCAAGCACAAACTAACAAATTTATTTATTTATTTATTTAAATTGACCAAATTAATTATTCTTTAGGAACATTTAAAAAAAAAAATGTTGCACCTAAAATAATCCTGCTGGTTAAGTAGAGATGCCCTGAAAGGGGTTTGAGATATTAATAATCAATCTGATTAAAGTGTTTATTTAATGTTATATGTGCTGTATTTTATATACACTGTAAAAAATGCTGCTGCAATTAGTTATAACAACTTAACATTTGTTGTGATACCTTAATATCCAAATCCAAACTAAATTAAAGTTAACTAAACTTCTAATTTTATAGCAAGCAGGAACACTTATTTTATAAATCTGAAACAACACATTATTACTTATTCTAGTGTTGAATTTCAAGTTGTGATAACTAATCGCAGCAATATTTTTTTAATGTTATTTCAGTCTAGAAAGCATTCATTACATTTCTTGAATACTATTACAATCTTTAATGCAGGATGTGATTATGATTTTTTTGACAATTTTTTTTTTTAAATAATAATAATAAAAGAAATATGTGTTACCATTCAGATGGACAGTTCAGATGTTGATGATGTAAATAAATAGTCCTTCATGACTGGTTGAAATAACATCCTAATTGTTTTCATTAAACATATTATCCTTGCTCTTGCTGACACAAATTCTCTTGATATCTTCTGTTCTGTTCGCGTCCTTGAAGCCTCTTCCTTTAGCAGAGTTCATGAGTGTTTTCAGAGTCATGAGGAAACTGATACTGTGTGTTTACTACAGACTGTCTCAGTCACTGCCAGAAACTCTTCAGAAAATGAAGCAACAATTCCTTGTTAAGGGATTCAAATGAATTATTTACTATAGTCTCCTGACTCACTGTCTAGACACAGTATGGATGCAATACGTTATTAATATGTTGCCACTGTTGATCTTACTGTATATATATGGTGACTTTTTAACCAGAGCTCAACATTGCTTGAGACTGCACTCTCGTTATTCCTCTGATTCTTTCATTTATGCCTTACGTCACAGCAGGGAGACGCTGACTGAAGGCTGGGACAGAGTTCTGGATGGGTTCCAGCCCTTGAGACAGGAGAAGGAGGAAAGGCAAGGAGTGGTACAGCCGCAAAGAGCAACACCGACCCCATAACAACTAATTTATATATAAAATATTAAATATGAAGTATGCTACATACTGTATATACAGTGGCATGTATACATTACAGTTTGGAATAATTAAGATTTGTATATTTATTTATTTACTTATTTATTGTGAAATAGTATTACAATTTAAAAGAACGGTTTCTATATGAATACATTTTAAAATAACTGGTGAGTTTAACAAAAACATTAAGCCGCCAAAACGTTTAACGTTGATAATAATAAGAATCATTATTAATAACTGAGCACCAGTTACTGATTATAACTGAGTACCACATCAGCATATTAGAATGATTTCTGAAGGATCATGTGACATTGAAGACTGGAGTAATGGCAACTGAAAATTCAGCATTGCATCACAGGAATAAATTATATTTTAAAATATATTAAAATAGAAAACAGTTATTTAAAATTGTAAATATTTCATAATATTATTTTTACTATATTTTGATCAAATAAATGCAGTCTTTGTTGAGCATAAGAGATTATTTTAAAAAACATTAATATAATTTTGATTTAAAAAAACAATAAAGTGCATAATTAAGATAAGATTTGGTTACATCATTACCACATCATTCAGAGCAGTCTGTGATCAGACTTTCTTTATTGCTTTAACTTTCTTTTTACAGTACGTTGACTAATAAGGAAATGCTACATTTTCAGACATGTCAATTTGGCCATGATTTGATCACGGGATCCACTTCATTTTGCATTTATTTCACTTCTGACTATCAGGTGAGCTTGTCTCGTAACGCAGGGCATTTGCTCAAGATCAACGGAGGGGAGCTCATGCTGCGCTGACGCCTCGGGTGTCTGCGGGTCACTGAAACATTAATTAGTGCACAGACCGCCAAGAAACCTCTATAAATAAAGGCAAGAGAGGGAACTCTCTATCTCCTCTCCATTATCCAACCCTGCTGTGACTGTGTGTCTCTCCTCAGGGTACTGTACAGAGCTGTCTGTCTGTGTGTGTGTGTGTGTGTGTGTGTGTGTGTGTGCGCGTGTGTGTGTGCAGCCCCTCTGTAAGTCTCAACAAGACCTACACAGTTTTGTCTCATTTAAGGTTGTCTATTGAATGATGGAAAATGGTTCCCTATCATACATCCCCCAAAAATTTCCCATTAAGTTATAGGCTCCCAATCCCATCTGAACTTTTTGGCTGAATCTTATGATATACTGTATCTATATTACCCACTGAGATATACCAACCCAGAATGAACAGTTCTTGAGGTTTCAATTGCCTGTGGTAGGTATCATTTTCAATTACAAGTGGGAAATGCAATGATTCTCCAGCCAATTGGTTTTATCGATATTCTGTGTGCTGATGTAGCATTCAATTTGTCACTTGTGGGACACCGAGGAGCTTCATAATGACAGTTGCAGCTCAAGAAATCTAGAGCCAGAGGACCTCAAACATAATAGTCAATACAAAACAAAGTCATGGTCAACATGTGCACAATGCAAACGTATTTGTTATTCACCATTTCATTGCATTTTTTATTTGGACCACCAGCACAATTGTGTGATGTTGCTTTTATATTTTGTCTATTTTTAGTTCCAAACGAAGTCAAAGCAGTTCAAAACAGTAAAGGTGCTTCATTCTTGAATTAATCAGTTTTTCTGAGGGAATGATTTAATGACTCACTCACAAAAACAGACTGTGTCCGAAATCGAATACTCTCTTGACTAGATACTTCTTTTTAATAAGTAATAACTTCACAACTGTTAAAACGTACATTCTTTATAGTGTGAATGTGTGAAGTCTGAATTTAATCCAGACATATCACATTAGCCATATTGCCAAATTGTAACACACCGGCACCAGTTGTGTTGCTACTCTGCCATTTACAAACCCTCCCTTGTGGCCTCATGGTATAGTAAAGTTTCCACTGGGTGCACACTTTAGAATCTCACCAGAAGTAATTTAAGTTAGAGTTACAAACCTACAGTATTTTACCTACTATATAGTAGGGAAGTATGCAATGTGTTTGATCTAATCGTTGAATAAATAATTTAAATGACTCACTCAAAAAAGTCACTATAGACTACTGCGCCAGGGCATTTAGATTTCATGCTTTCACTGCATGATTTAGTCTATTAAAATACAGTTAGAATTCCCCCAAATTTCAAGATAAGGGGAAAAAATGCCCCCATATGACTAACCCATATCTAATGTAGTTAATATCACTCAAAGAGTACAGTGCAAATATGATATTGATTTGATGAACAGCTCAATAAACAAGAAGTTAATCACTTTATCAACTTTAGTTAGTCTGTAATGTTGCTGTTTGAGCATAAAAAAGATCTGCAAAGTTACAACGCTCAAAGTCCACTTCAAAAGGAGATATTTTATTTAACAGAAATCACTTTTCAAAAACTACACCCAACAACTCGTTTGGACTACAACGCATATTTTCCGGGATTTGTGATATCACAAATACCGACGAATGGGACGAGACCTGGTTGAGCTGCACTAGAGGAGGCAACGAGTGTTATCATTATGTCGGAGACACTATGTATGTCGCTAGCTTTTCCAAGGCAGATGAACTTAGAGTGGTTACAATCATCCGGGTTTAAATCACACTCAAATTGATTTGATTTTGACGCAGTATTTACACTGAAGCTTGCAGGCGTCTATGGTAAGGGGCATGACATTTCCCGACCAGGCGCCGAGTGCTGCCAATCACAACACACACTGGCCCAGCTAACCAATCACAGCACACACTGGCCCAGCTAACCAATCACAGCACACACTGGCCCAGCTAACCAATCACAGCACACACTGGCCCAGCTAACCAATCACAGCACACACTGGCCCAGCTAACCAATCACAGCACATTTCGTATTTCAGAAGGCGGACCTTCATTTGATACAGAAACTATTCGAGCCGTTCATGCCAGACTGGGGAGAGAGGTGTTGTAATAATGTAAATTATGTGAAAAATAATGTGTTTTTCGAACAACCTAGTATGAGAACCTGTTCTAGTACAACCCAAAATCAAGACTTTGTAAAAGAGCATAATAGGACCCCTTTAATATTAAGTGACTTACATTTAAGACACAACAATTCTCGTTTTTGCTGTATTTCGACAATGAAAATTGTTCCAAACAAAGCCACAGCAGAACTGTTTGCATCTCTGAGCAACACACAACGGTGTTTCATTACTGAATCAATCAGCTGTTTGAACAAATTGGTTGAATGAATGACTCAATGACTCACTCATGCAGTGATTTGGCGATTTTAGGTTCATATTTAAAGTATATTTTCCCTTTTTTTCTCCAAATCATTTCAAATATCAGTATTCAAGTTTTTTTTGTTTTTTTTTACTTCAAAACATTATTTATGCCATTTGTAACTGCAGGTTAAATGCATTCATGTCTTGCATTAAACAGCCTGTGTAAATGCATCTAAATGCCACTTCAGATGCAGATGATGTACCACCTCTGCATTGCAAACACAAATTTTGTTAATACTTATTTAATTTGATTGCTAACAGCCCTATAGTGTCTTACTATATGAATTTATTGATTACATTTAAGAATTTGACACAAAAGATGATGCATACATTTAATTTGTTTAAAAAAACTGGCCTTGTATAGATAAAAATTCCCATAAAAGGTAAAAATCTATTTAAACTTATTGGAAAAGTTAATTTCTGTTACTCCTGCAAATTAATCACTGCACAGAATATGAAGAATATCAGAAGCTTTGGGAGTCAGCAGTCCACAGCAGTCCTAAACATAAGTACCTGCACAATAACACTCTCAGCAAAATATCATCTAATTATCATTATCGGAAATATTCCAGAAAATATAGAGATATTATTTTTTGTCATTATGCACCCCTAACGATTTAACCTGCAGAAAAATCCCTGCCACTAATGCAAAGATACAGTCAAAATACAGTGCTGTTGAACTAAATATCACTTCTCAAAATGACATTATCAGTGATGGGGTAACTGACATTAAATACCTTTGGGAAGCTGACATGCTATAATCCATATAAAACTATTTTGAACAGCATTTTGGCATCTCTTTTACAATTATCATGCAAGCAGCGTTTGACAATATTGTTTGAGACTATATTCATTAGTCAAACTGCATGACCTTTTAAAATGAACCACTGAAGGCAAAGAGTGTGAAAAAGAAAAAGGGTAAATCACTGCACATAACATATTACGTTCCTTATACATCCTGATTGCTGATGTTAGGGGTGCAGAAATCACACACTGCAGCTTTAAGACCCAGGTACAGCAAGCTAAGGAGAAACTAGAAGAACAGGAATTACCAAACAACCTTCAACCCCTAGTTCCTTCACACCAAGAGTTCAGTGAACATCGGCTGACACTATTTCAGAGAGGTCTAGGCTGTGATCCTTACACAGAGCCCTGGAGAAGCTGAGCCGCACAAATTGCTCTATACACTGAATGACTTTTCTAGAACAAAGCAATGCACTCTGGGCCAGTGTACCCTTGACTCTGAAATGCATTGAGATGGTCTTATGGCAAAATAAATCTTTCTCATAAATCTTGCATTTACATCCCTTATGATATAGCACAATGGCTAGACCCTATCAATAAGCATCCACGCCATAATTTCAGTCAATGTACTGTACATCAGGACTCTTAAAGGAGTAGTTCACCAATAAATAAATAAAGCTGAAAATTTACTCAACCTCAAGGACATCCAAGATGTAGGTTTGTTTCTTCATCAGAACAGATTTGGAGGAATGTAGCATTATTTGCTCACCAATTATTTGCAGTGAATGGGTGCCGTCAGAATGAGACTCCAAACAGCTGATAAAAAAAAACATCACAATAATCCACAAGTAATCCACATGACTCCAGTCCATCAATTAACATCTTGTGAAGTGAAAAGCTGTGTGTTTGTAATAAACATAATATATTTTTAATGCTTCTGGCCAAAATATCAGTCCATAATCCATAAAAACACTTCCTCCAGTGAAAATGTCCAACCTCTGTTCATAAATCATAAATCCACCAACATACTTGTTTAGAACTGATTTTGGACTGTTTTTGCTTGTAAACGGTGCTTGATCTGTGCATATTTCTCTCCTGATTCAGACGACTTTTCCAATGGAGTAAGCAATATTATGGATAGAGGATATGTATTTTAACTCACAGAAACAGTTTAAAAATGAATTTGTTTATTACAAACACGCAGCTTTTTGCTTCACACGATGGTAATTGATGGACTGGAGTCTTCTGGATTACTTGTGAATTAATGTGATGTTTTTATCAGCTGTTTGAACTCTCATTCTGACGGCACCCATTCACTGCAGAAGATCCATTGGTGAGCAAATGTTGTAAAGCTAAATTTCTCCACATCTGTTTCGATGATGAAACAAACTCATCTACATTTTAGGTGGCCTGATCTTCAGCCATTTTTCATTGGGTGAATTAAATGCTTTCCCCACTGTGAGGGAGAGAAATCGGAGCCAATAAAACGACACGATTTCTACAGAGTTTTTATGTGGCTCAGTAAACTGCAAGTACTGTCTTTGACAGCCGCAAATCAAACCTCCAACCATAATGATAAGATTCCAGTATATACATAAACACATACTGTCCGAATGAAAAATATATTAACCCTATATGTTCTGAATACTGAAATGACTTGTGTGTTGGTACCTGTGGTTTTATTGCTTGAATGCATTAGTATGCTCATCAAGCCTCCATTTGCTCAAGCTACAGTGTATTTTGTGAGTGAACGCACAATTCTCACAACAGAGATCAATTATCCTGCTGCTTTACAAACATTTTACTCCCTTTATTGCACTGCCTACAACCATTACACTGCGAGACGACCACTTTGATTGGCTATTGATAGCCTGTTTTCCTGTTCCTGCCCCAAACTTGTTCTCGTCACAGCTGAGTGGAACAAATAATCGCTTCAACTGCCTACGAGGCTATAAATTCTGCTGTCCGCTTCTCTCTGCTTCCTTACGTTTAGTCTTAGGTTTGTTTTAACCTGAAAACACTCATTATTTATTATTTTTATTGCCAAAGCATATAGAACAAAATGAGATTTAAAAAAAAAAAGGATATTTCTCAGTACAGATCTTGGGCATCATTAGAAGGCGAATCTTCTAGGAAAGACTTAAGAAGATTAAATTAAAATATCTCTTCACTAATGAATGCAAAAAAATGCACTCAGGCAAAACAGTTGAAGCTAATAAACACAGCAGTATATCTCGATCCTCAACCCCCACACAATATGTCACTCTACTGGAAAATTAAAATAGTTAAAGCCTCTAATTTAGTGCAGGTACACTCTTAAAAATAAAGGTGCTTCAAAAGGTTCTTCAAGTGATGCCATAGAAGAACCATTTTTGGTTCCACAAAGAACCATTCAGTCAAAGGTTCTTTAAACAACCATCTCTTTCTTACCTTTTTATCATCTGAAGAACCTTCTTTCGCCACAAAGAACATTTTGTCAAACAGAAAGGTTCTTCAGAAGTTAAAGGTTCTTTATGGAACCATTTAGACAAAAAGGTTCTTCTATGGCATCGTGAAGCACCTTTATTTTTAAGAGTGTATATTTAATTATATTAATTTGAAGACATATAAGCATGCAGTAAGTGTTGTCTGCTCTGTTACATTTATTACATTTTTTCCCCCTTTTTTCTCAGGGAGAACTTCCTTATTAATTCAGAGCAGCCAGAGGGCCGATCACCAGTTAACTATGTCGACTCCCATCCAATCTGGTCTTAAGTGAAGCGATAAGGTCTTAAAAATGGTAACAAATTGCTCTTCTCTTCTTGCTGCTGCTGACACTGAATGTGTCTGTGTGATAAGTCAGTTTAAAGAGAGATAAAACTAGTTTTATAGCATGAATATTCATATAAGTGGCCAAATTCTGTGGCATACAAATGTATTTCACATTTAAAAAAATACTGACCTATAAAATATTTCAGTTCTGTGTTGCCGTGCCTCTGTGAGGAAGGTTTGACACTTTAAAGATGCAGCAGCTACAGTCGTCGTCTTATTCCCCGGTCACATGCATATTGCATTCACAATGACCTCAATTTAAGTTTACTTGGTGACTTCGTTTTTTCAAGAACTGGAAAAGTAGCTTGAGAGGGTCATTTATCATTTTTTCATACAGTATGTCTGAGTTGCTGTGCAAAAAAGCGTTCGTAGTGAGCACAGTTACAGCATACAGTGGAAACACACCGGGCAAACACACCTGCAAAGAGATACTGATAATAGTTATGATGTGCAAACAAACTGAGGCTCTATATCAGCTGTTTGCAGTGACATTATAAAATATATACAGTATATTCACTGGTGTAAAAAAGTGTGTGACAACTTGCCCCAGTCCTGCTATTTGTTCATTACAGTTTTTGTTGATCACTTTGGTACTAATTTCACAAGTATGTGGTAAAACCTCACAACTGTTAGTACAAAACTCAAAGCAGATCATCAAAAAGGCTGTTTTTTCAAACATGTAATCACGTTCAATTGACTAAGTACAAGACACAAAATTACACATTAACTTGTATCATCAAAATCATATCATCAAAGAAATACCTTTCATATGAAGTACTTGTCTTTCACAATGCAATGCTCACAATTCTTTTGATATCCTTCTCTTCTGATTTGAGTAAATACATTTGACCAACACTTAATCCAACTGCTCTTAATGGTTAATCACTGAACCGTTTGGTAAACCTATACATTTTAAATTGGTTTGTTAGCTATGCAGTATATGGATTTCGAGAACTACACAAATAAAATGTGTGTTTGTACAAACATCTAAATTACATGTAACCACACATGATGAATACTCATTATTGCTAATTGATTTCACATAGTGGTAATCACAATTGGTCACTATATATAAAAGGGGGGGTGTAAACACTGGAAATTTCTTTCAACATGGAGCAGGATAGACAGCAAGGAATAGGAAGAGCTCGTGGACAAGGGATCCGTCAGAGAGGTGGGCATGGGCACCGTCAGAGAGGTGGGCATGGGGCCCGTCAAAGGGTTGGTCATCAGAGAGAGGGAGGCAGAACTGTTGTCTCTAATGAAGTCCGGGCCATCATCGTTGATCATGTGGTGAACCGAGGCCTTACTATGGCAGAGGCTGCCAGATTAGTTGATCCAAATCTATAAATCTATAAAGATCTGTAAATTCTATCATCCGAACTTTTCGCCAAGAAAACCGGTAAGTGTGGAGGATATATACTATGCTTTACCATTACATTTACAGTAAATTGTAATGCATGTAAATTCATCAAACATGTTACAGTATTCTTACAGTATGATCTTTACTTTACTTTGTCAATACAGTATACCCTGTTCTATGCTTAGAACTGACAGAAAACCCCATAGTGGAGGCCGTGGCCGTGTGCTGACACACGCATTCATGAGAGAGTGGCGTCCAGCGGATGACGTAGCACGTAGGCAAACGCAGTGACGAACACGGAAGTGACGAACGTGGAAGCGCAGAGGAGAGAGCAAAACAAAACAGCGGTCACGAATTAGTAGTACAAAACGAGGATTTGTAAAGAAAAATGTCGGAGGATTTCAATATAAGCCAAGAGGACACTGGTTTTCCTTTGCTGTAAACAAAACTTGTTTTCCACGAGACTAGCATATTCTCACCGGAGTTTACGCTACGCCTACATCATCCGCTGGACGCCACTCTCTCGTGAACGCGCGCGTACGACAGTTAGCGGAAGTTAGAGATTAAGGTTATAAAGTTGTAAATATGGATATTTTTCTTACACAAACGCATCGCTTCGCTTTGGGAGGCCTTTATTAACCCCCCGGAGCCGTGTGGACTTCTTTTATAATGGATTGGTTCCATTTTTTGGACTTCAAATAGGCTGCCAGATTAGTTGATCCAAATCTATAAATCTATAAAGATCTGTAAATTCTATCATCCGAACTTTTCGCCAAGAAAACCGGTAAGTGTGGAGGATATATACTATGCTTTACCATTACATTTACAGTAAATTGTAATGCATGTAAATTCATCAAACATGTTACAGTATTCTTACAGTATGATCTTTACTTTACTTTGTCAATACAGTATACCCTGTTCTATGCTTAGAACTGACAGAAAACCCCATAGTGGAGGCCGTGGCCGTGTGCTGACACACGCATTCATGAGAGAGTGGCGTCCAGCGGATGACGTAGCACGTAGGCAAACGCAGTGACGAACACGGAAGTGACGAACGTGGAAGCGCAGAGGAGAGAGCAAAACAAAACAGCGGTCACGAATTAGTAGTACAAAACGAGGATTTGTAAAGAAAAATGTCGGAGGATTTCAATATAAGCCAAGAGGACACTGGTTTTCCTTTGCTGTAAACAAAACTTGTTTTCCACGAGACTAGCATATTCTCACCGGAGTTTACGCTACGCCTACATCATCCGCTGGACGCCACTCTCTCGTGAACGCGCGCGTACGACAGTTAGCGGAAGTTAGAGATTAAGGTTATAAAGTTGTAAATATGGATATTTTTCTTACACAAACGCATCGCTTCGCTTTGGGAGGCCTTTATTAACCCCCCGGAGCCGTGTGGACTTCTTTTATAATGGATTGGTTCCATTTTTTGGACTTCAAATTTTGGGCTACCATCAACTCCCATTATAAAACTTGGAAGAGCCAGGATGTTTTTTTTAATATAACTCCGATTGTATTCGTCTGAAAGAAGAAAGTCATATACATCTAGGATGGCTTGAGGGTAAGTAAATCATGGGGTAATTTGAATTTTTGGGTGAACTAACCCTTTAAGACTAGATGTTCCACCATACAAAACTACTGCTAGAGAAAATACATATTTTTGTTAGGACGTTTTGACTCAAAAACTGCTAGTTATTAGGATACAGACAGTGTGACAACTAGTCCCATTCTAATCTACTTTCAATTACAGTTACATGTTACTGTATATGTGTGTGCACTATAATATAAAGTTTTACCATCTTTAGAAGTACTATTTGAACTGTCAGACCAACCTGAGGCAGTTTCAAGAGACCGTTTATTGGCCTAAACAATTCTCAGATATGAAATACTCCCAAACCAACAAAGAGAAAGAAGGCGACAGACACTCGCGCAAGCCACTCGCAGCGTTCACTGCGCGGCGCCGCTGTCCATGGTACTAGGTCACACACGCGCTGCTTTTAGCTTTATTGCTGTTTAATATTCAGCGCATGCACACAGTCCCGGCTACAAGACAGTTGATACATCAGCAGTTTGACTCGTATGGACTGTGCTTCTTACTACAGATGCCTCACGGAGGTAATAGCGTTGGTGGATGACAACGCTATTTTAGTTCATTATGGTGTGGAGCAGAAAAGTCATTTTTCTCAAGGTGACTGGTGTGTCCAGTTTCTGTTGTTTCAGACATATTGGTCGGCTAAATTTAAGTAGTTTAGAAACCTACTACTTACTCCTAAACTCTTTAAATCAATGACAAATACAAAGACATCTGCTGTTACATATAGATTGTAACGTTAATTTAAAACACGAATTTATTGTAGTATTCAAATGTAAACGTTTAAACATTATTATTATTATTATTATTATTATGCTATACACATTTTAAAATGTAAACATATACACTGTCTCATTTTGTGCAATCGTTGCAGGTCCAGTAAAGTAGCATATATTAGAAAGCGTTACAACCTTATAGCCTTTTAACATTACCTCAAAATTGGTTTTGGTCCTATCTTATATTTTTTACAGATTCTTACAACTTTTCGCTTCATACGGGTCATGTTCATGTATGATATTACTTTCATCCTTTGTAGTTCATTTCCAATTTGTTTAAATCGTTACAACTCGCCCCGACATTCCCATGTCTCCATATTTACAGTAGGCTACAGCATTCATTAGATGAGCCAAAATACACTAACTATATATTACAGATGTGAAGAAATAACCCAGGAAGAGAGCTGAGATGAACCTGACTTTTCCAAAAACAGTATATTTTAACAGGAAAATCTTGATAGCAGTAACAAAGGCATCAGTTTGGGTTACTGAGAGAAAGCGTCCAGTCAGCAGAAACATCTTCCGTCACATTACCTCAGATTATTTCTATAGACGAGGCTATTATGAGAGCTGAATTCTTTAGTGGCTAATGCAACAAATCAAATCCAACATCTCTAGTTTTCCACAGTTTAATTGATCGAATGAACGTAAGTGAATGCAGGAAGCTTTATAAGCGCAAATACCCTGCTTACATTCATTCACTTCCCAAATCAAACGGATTAAAACACAATAAAATGTTCTTGAAATGCCTTTTGCTATCATTTAATTACAGTTCAACTCTAAGTCACATCTCAATGTGCGTTCGAGCAGACTCAAGTAGCTCTTGCCTCATTCATTTACAATGCAGCAAAATCCCGAGGTGCCTCACGAACATTTTTTGTGAAAAGTTGTAACATACCTCAAACAAGGGTCCGATCTTATTCTTCTCCAGGTATGACTGAATTCTTGACTGCGGTAGAGACGCCATGAGAATGTGTTGCGTTAAACAGCAAAAGGTTTGGATATCGTTAAATATCGCCAAGCATCTTCAGACGTGCGGGATTGCGGATGGATCTCTAGCGGGCAGAGAGCGGACATCCAGCGCTGAGAGCTCGGCTGCTGCTCCAGCACATGCTGAAAGTAACGGGTTTTGCGTCCTCCCTCGGTTTGCTCACTATCTTATCTGATGGGACTATCCCTCCTCCGGTCTCGGCAGAGTAGCTGGCGACGGCTTCTTCTCCAAGCCAATCAAAAACATTACACCTTACATGAATGTTTATTCATTGGCTGTTCAGGTCTGAGAGACCCGCCCTCGTTGTTTACACAGAGTAGGCTAAGTGTCATTATTAAATTCATATGCACGTACTTTGTATGAAACTTGCATTATGAAGAATTCTTATGACTTCCTTGTGCTTTATAGCCTAATCTTGTATGCACGTAAATAAGCCATTTATAATTGGCATTTATAATACATTATAATACATACATACATTCTGCATTTATTCTGATGCAGAAAAGCTAGTTCATGCATTCATGACCTCTAGACTGGACTATTGTAATGCACAGTGCATTATGCACTGCTAGGTGGTTGTCCTGCATCTTCAATAAACAAGCAACAGGTAGTCCAAAATGCAGCGGCTAGAGTCCTTACCAGGTCAAGAAAATATGATCATATTACCCCAATTTTACAGTCTCTGCACAGGCTACCTATTAAGTTCCGTATCAGTTACAAATTATTATTGCTTACCTATAAGGCCCTTAACTGGTTAGCTCCTGCGTACCTAACTAGTCTTCTACCACGCTACAATCCATCACGCTCCCTAAGGTCGCAAAACTCTGGACTTTTGATAGTACCTAGGATAGCAAATATCGATTGTGTGATTACGTCTTTAATTGATTTTTCCGTACATTTCTGCCATATGTAAATTAACTGTCAGTCAGCACTGATAAGTTAATACTAAATATTGTAGAAACTTAATTTGCTGTAAAGTTGCTTTGCAACGATTTGTATCGTGAAAAGCGCTATAAAATAAACTTGAATTGAATTGAATAATGCTTACCTGTCCCAGTTTCAAAAGTGTAATTCATTCAAATACATAAGCAACACATTTCATTCTGCATTAGGTCTATACTTTTTTTTAAAGATGTAACCATTAATAAGTGACTCATTATTTATGAAAATGATGATTGCTGTCAAGAATGGGTTAAGAAGCAAATAAATAAGTTGATTATTACGTACTGTATAAGGGCCATTCACACTGTGTAACGCAGGCCAGTAGAATGAAAAGAAATATATATATATATATATGTAAAATACATAATATAATTCCATGCAAAATCTTTTGGGATTGGAAAGTCTATAATAATAATAATAATAATTTATATTTAAAAATATAATAGTTTTATTTTTTTATTTTTTCCAATTTACACATAGGCATCATTGTTGTTACTATATATTAGTGTCACTAAGTTATTACAGAACATCTGGAAACCATTTACAAAAACTGCAAGTGACAATGAGCCCGGGGAAATTATGACAGGTAAACAATGTTTGTCAAAGACAGTTGCCTACATACAGAGGCCATTAGTGAGATTCCTGAAGACTTTTAACTAGTCTGATACCAGCTGCACATTTGATGGATGACAGCACAGCACATAAAGCAGCTGGGAGTTTGTGTGCACTCAGCACATGCATACTGTCAAACGACTAAATACATTCACTGGAGAGATCTGTGACAGATTTGCAGCACAAAGTTAAATCAAAATCACTGTTAAAGTCTTTTGCATAAATGTTTAGTCACACAGCTCCATCAAAAACTGAAGGCTTTTGATGATTGCGTTTTCTCTTAAACATTTTTATTTGAAATTAATTACAATTTGACATTACAATTTATTGTAATAATGGGGAAATCAATCTGGTTTTCAGGTAAAAAAGAAAAAAAAAGAAAAGATAAATGTATTTGGAGAATCTCAAAATGGGTTAGTTTTATGACAAAATAAATAACTGTCTTTTTCAGTGAAAACTTTTTTACAGTAATATTTTCACATGAATTTATGTTCCCTTCTGGCTGCTTTTATCCAGAGCATATTAATTCAGACAGATGTATTGTATAAAACATCTTCATTTCTCAAAATGGAACTTGTGGAGTTAATATACAATTCCTGTTTAGAGCGGTTTCTCAATATTGCATAGTAATGATTGATTAATTTGTTATTTTAAGCAACATTAATATAACATATAACAACTCCTGAGTACTGATTTCTTTTTAAATGTGGAGACAAAATGACTATGTAAGTGTGACAAATATATAAATCTATAACACTGATGACCGTGTCATATGAACGTTCCAGTACTGTATGTCATTCCATATTCACTGAGACTGCAGCACTAAGACTGCAACATGTAGCTTAATGCACTATGGTGTTAATAAACTCGAAGTTGAGAAACCTAATAATGTGAAAGCCAAACCTATACATATGTTAAAGATTTATATGAAAATAGATGAAATAAAAATGCACATACAGTTGCAATGAGGCTTTTGGATGCTATGCCCAAATAGGAACTATAAACAAAAGTTATGCCTTAACATACATAGACTAAAGCACTGTGCAATTTTTTTACATGACGAATAAAGTTATTTGAAACAGACATTGTGATTGACACTCTTATTTTTGTGAATGATTTGACAGCAGCTGGGAGATCAGACATCCTGTTTGTTTGTTTGATCTTCGGTCTAGAATAAGATGCGCTGTAGCAAAGCATGAAATAAAAAAATAATGGTGCCTTTAAAAAGCTATGACAAAAGTCAATAGATATTACGCTGTGAATCCTTTGAGTTGAGAGGTGACAGATCTGCCTCTGAGCAGGAGTGAAGGTGAACGTCCAGACACTCTCATGACGTGGACAGTGTGTGTGTGTGTCATCTGGAGTTGGACCAAAGATGGTCCAGATCTGTTGAAGACGTGGGTTCAGGGGTCGCCATCAGGAGGTGGAGGCTGGCACAGTTTGTACAATCTGTTAATAGAATTAAAAAACTATTTTAAATGACAAAATATTTATATATTACATATTTGTTAAATATTTGAAAAAAAAAATATATATATGGTTGGTAAGATTTATTAGAATTTTTTTTTAATGATTTTTAAGATTTTTAATTTAGTATAGTTTTGTTTTTTTAAATTCATTTATGCTCTGAAAAGTTGAATTTATTTAAACTGTAAAAACGGCAATATTACGAAATATTAGTGCAATTTAAATAACAGTTTCCTATTTTAATATATTCTAAAATGTAATTTAGTCCTGTGATGCAAAGCTGAATTTTCAATTGGTATTAATTCTGTCTTCAGTGTCACATGATCCTTCAGAAATCATTCTAATATGCTGATTTGTTGCTAAATAAACATTTCTTCTTATTATGAATGTTAAAATCAGTTCGGCTGCTTAATATTTTTGTGTAAACACTGATATTTTTTCCAGATTCTTTGATGAATAGAAAGTTCAAAAGCACATCATTTATTTCAAATAAAAATCTTTTTAAACAATACATTTCTTTTAACAATTTAGTGCATCCTTGCTCAATAAAAGTATTAATTCCATTAAAAAATAAAATAAAACAGTTAAAAATTAAAACTTTAAAACATTTATTTTAAACCATAATTTTATAACAGTTATAAATAATTAAGTTGCAGTGGATTAATAACAATTGTTGAATAGCCCCGTCCATTGTGTATATTTAAAATCACGTGTTCTAATTGGTTATGATTATGTCACGTTGCGTTTTCTCATACATTGTGGATAGACTGTTACATTGTGCCTGGTTACAACAAGATGTAATACTATATTTGACATTCATTGTGTTATTTTTATGTAAATGATGTAAGAAACTGAACACATACACTTAAATTTGTGTAATAAACAAGCTAATAACTTTCCTTCTGAGCTGCAGTGAATTTTAAGAAGGTTAAACACAAATACTTGGATTTAGGCAGTGTTCGTTATATGCCAAATAAACATAAGCCGTGCAGCGATGATCACATGCAGCACGCTATGAAAAGCTATGAGTCATTGTCTTGAGGGTCACGCTACAGTACATCTCCCTACAGACCTCAAGTGACTGTGACAGATTAGAGTTTACGCTATGCGCGTTAAATATCGCATGCGATTAATCGTGCAGCCCTATTTTTAACGTATGTCGCATTCTGTTTTCCTGCAGGAAATAGAGTCGGGCTCTCGTACATGTTCTCTCTTTTATGCACGCGCACACACACACACACGCACACACTCGCACATACCTGCAGTAATGTGATGCTAGAGGACATGCATTTGTAGCTAAATAATATGTTTTGTGAATTTAATACCCCAGGTTTCTGTTCAGTTGCATTGTATATGGATGAATACAACATAATGTGCACATTTGGAAAAATGCTGTATCTTTTGTTTCACGTGGCTCTACTGCAAGGGTTTAGTTGAAGAATAAATGCAGAACAGCTGTTCCAGAGTTTCTGTCTCCAGTAAAACTGTGGGCCACTTACTAATACGCTAAAGGATATTTAAAAAGCAGACATACATTTACTATACTAGATTTGCATTTGAAGAGAGAAATATCAGCCCTAACAAGACAGCAAAAAATCATGTTATACAGTAGCTGTAGGTGAGCTATAGATTTTAAATTTCTGCACAATTCGGAATGCAAAAAGATGCAACAAAAAGCTCATAACAATTCGATATGCAAATATTACAGTGTTGATATCGTTGTATTTAAATGCTGAATATTCTGTGAAATCAGGGAGATTTTCAAACTTTAATCTTAAAGAGATAGTCCACCCAAAGATGGTGAGCTATCAGTTTCGGGTCCTATTGACTTCCATAGTATTTTTTTTTTTTGTCCGTATTATATAAGTCGGTGTGACCCAACACCATTTGGTTTCCAACATTTTTCAAAAATATCTTTTTTTTTTTTGTTCCACAGAAGAGTGATATAGAAGCCTGTTTTTGCCACATGATGAAAATAATAACAATAATAATGAAATAAAAACTTTATATGTCACAATTCTGTCTTTTTTCTTGCAATTCTGAGAACTGTGAGATATAAAGTCACTCGCGAGATGAGCAATTATAAACTCGCAATTCTGAGAAGTTGCAATTGGAGGACAAATGTAAGAAATGTGAGATAAAAGCTGTAATTACCTTTTTTTTGTTCTGTGGCAGAAACAAAAAAAACTGCATTGCAAATTGTAAACTCACAATTCAGAGACAAAAGTCAGAACTGCAAGATGTAAACTCAGAATTTTGAGAAATAAACTCAGAACATTATAGTTTTTCAGAGTTTATATCTCACAATTCTGACTTTTTTTCTCAAAAAAAAGGTTGCAGTTACATTCATTCATTCATTCATGTAACAACATGAGTGATAACAGTGTTTTCATTTTTGTGTGGGCTATCCCTTTAAATTATTTTAAAAGTAGACCTTACAAAAAACAGATGATTTTGTTATAAAATTGTTATAAAAATAAATCTGCAAATTAAATAGCTTTAACATAATAGTTCGCCAAAAATGAAAATTCATCCACAACCATTCCAAACACTTAGAGGTTTACAGCAAACCCTTCATCAGAATGTTTGAGGCCTGTCAATATAGTGCTGTAATAATTCTGGAGGCCTAAACATTTTTCTGAAATGTGTAAATCTTTGAACCGTGGCATTTAGGTCTAAAATTATTTCATGCACATTTTATGAAAGGTTAGTGAAAACCACAGTGTGAATGTGAGGGGACTGAAATGATGTGTGTGTGTAGGGATGGAGGAAAGTGGTGTGTGGGCCACTCTGGTTACCTTGGCACTGTTGATGGGGTGCGGTCTCTCACTCCCAGGTTCTTGGCTGAATTCTGCACTCTTGCTCCCTAAAAAGAGCCATAATTATAAATGACTTTCAGGCCAGTCAGAACAGTTATTCTTTAAATAAGCATGAACATATTCTGTGTCTAGTCGGTCAAAGGTGAGAAGTGGCGTCATTTAGGCTGTGTTGTATATTATGGAAGTATTATGAAATATCCACTTAAAAAAAGTGAAAAATTTGTAAAAAAAAAAAAAAAAAAAAAAAGTACATTTTGAAAGAAAGAAAAAACTGGTAAAAAAAAATTATATAGTGGGAATTAAAACAAATCCACCTAAAATGGCTTTGTTAGGGCTGGGATTAAATATTTTAGCTGAATTAAATACATGATATATCAAATAATTAATCTAAGATTAATTTATCTTTAATGAGTTTTGGAAATGTTTTGCAATTACGAGTTATTTTAAGCTTGAATTGCTGATGGTAAAAAAAAAAACTCTTCATGATTTAATTTACAAACTGGTCAGGAGGCTTGATTTATTGCGTACATTTTTCCATTATGCTATATAAAAATTAACGTAATTAACATAAATGAACACATTAAAGCCTGAGTTTTCATACAAATAATTCATAATAAATATAAATTCCTCACGGCTGATAGATTATATGAAATATATTTATGCCATCTGAATATATAATAAAATGTCAAAAAATATATATACATATACTGTATACTATATGCAATTGCAATGTGTAAAAATATATATTATATAATATATATTCTAATATATATTACATCAGAAGTGTATGTATATTTCAGACACACATACACATATATGTGACCCTGGACCACAAAACCAGTCTTAAGTCGCTTGGGGATATTTGTAGCAATACCAAAAATACATTGTATGGGTCAAAATTATCGATTTTTCTTTTATGCCAAAAATCATTAGGATATTAAGTAAAGATCATGTTCCATGAAGATTTTTTGTAAGTTTCCTACTGTATATATATCAAAACTTAATTTTTGATTAGTAATATGCATGGCTAAGGACTTCATTTGGACAACTTTAAAGGTGATTTTCTTAATATTTTGATTTTTTTGCACCCTCAGATTCCAGATTTTCAAATAGTTGTATCTCTGCCAAATATTGTCCTATCCTAACAAACCATACATCAATGGAAAGCTTATTTATTCAGCTTTCAGATGATGTATACATCTCAATTTCGAGAAATTGACACTTATGACTGTTTTTGTGGTCCAGGGTCACATATATAATGTAAAATAGTTTTTGTGCTGTCAAATACAAATATACGCCCAACACCATGCATGTACTGAAATGAAATCATCCAATTTCTTTTAATGTACTTCTATTTCTGTACCAAGGAAAATGACTTTTTAAAATATGCACTGGTTTTTCTTCTATTTTTAAATAATTAAATAATTCATATAATCATTTCCTATTCTGAACAGATCATCTGTTTTTTCCTCTTCAGTTGCCCAAGTCAGCCTGCTCTGCCATCCTTCATAGACGCTGTGGCTCATATTTCATAGAAAAAGAGCAGCGGCAAAGTCCTGCCAGCCAGCTGAACCTGTGACTAACAAGCCACATCCGTCGTCACAGTTCACGAACACTGGCCTTGTCAGATGTGTTAGATGGACTTGTTTGTAATCATAAATTAGGATATAAAACATACATACTCAAAGAACATCCAGAGTCGTTTGCTGTAAGTTACATGCAGCCAACTAAATGAATGTCCAATGCTATATGAACCACAGGACTGTTTAATGGAGAGCATCTTCACTCCGGAATCCTATCGCGTCAAAATGAAAAATGGCCACCTGTGCTTTGACGTAGGAAGGAAAACATCTATCTTGCACATTTTACAAACATTAGCTGTTTCCGCAAATAGCTCTGCAGGTTGGTTTGACGTGGAGCGTCTCGGCAGGTGCGTCTGTTGTGGGCGAAATCAGCAGCGGGGGGCGTTACTGCCGCATAAACAGCTGTGATTGTGAGTGCAGAGCTTCAGCGTCAACACTGCTGACTGGTGAGTGCTTCAGCCATGGTCAGTCCCTTATCATATCCTGATAACATCAGCAATTACACCACCAGAGGCACACGCTTCGCCTACTGCTTTCCTGGGACTTTAAAAGATACGGCTGGACATCGAGGAGAAGAACTGAGATATGAGAGGGCAAGAACACAAAGGGTAGTTGTCTACAGACACCGAGAAGATTATTCATCCTCTTGATAATCTTTTTTTTAACAGTCACTTCTCTAAAAATATGGTTAACTCATTTTGGCAGTTCAGCAGTTTAGTGTTTATACACAGAAACTGCATGATGGAGCTATTCGTCCGTGTCCCTTTCTGTTCCTCAATGAGTTC
The DNA here is from genome assembly GCF_001515605.1 of Sinocyclocheilus anshuiensis. NCBI lineage: Eukaryota > Metazoa > Chordata > Actinopteri > Cypriniformes > Cyprinidae > Sinocyclocheilus > Sinocyclocheilus anshuiensis. The sequence goes on from NW_015539926.1 coordinate 405,780, forward strand.
CAGGCATTATGATGGATGAGTCTCTTTTAAGTCTTGTTGTGAGGTACGAATTATGGTGAGTAATAATAAATAGTCAGCCAGGGGGAGCTCTGATGACAGTCATTCATTTTTATATTCATAAAGTAATTTCAGAGCCTGGACGGCGCAGGTAAGGAGTCATCACCTAGAGGCGGTCCAGAACATCACATATTATATGCTGCAACGCATTATAAATTCAGCAGTTTTAAAATCAGAGGTGAAATGCAAATATATATTATAAAAAAGTATGGCTGTCCTCAGGTGAAAGTTAAATATAAAGTTACTTATAAAGTCGTTTTCCTACATACATTTTAATGGCCTGACCTATGAATGACCTGTTCCCTAATGCAGTGGTTTTCAACGCTTTCTTGCTTCATTTTTTTTTCTTCCTGGCTTCATATTTAACATCAGATATCAAGTGGTGACCTCATCATAAAATTAAACAAAAGGGTCTTTAAAATCAAACATTAAAAAATATTAATATCACCGATTATATAGTCTTAAAATTATAATTATTAAATTACCCATTTATTTTAATTTATTTAATAATTAATTACTATATATGTATGTGTGCGTGTGTGTATATATATGCAAATCAATCATTTAAATATATCGATCAATTTATTATTAATAATTATTATTAATTTAATTGTAATTAATTGTAATTTTATTTATTTAAAATTACTTTAAATACATAAAAATACTGACATTATTTTATTACTACTTTTATTATTAAATAATGATAAAAATTGACAGTAAATGCATAAATAACATAAGGAATTCTTGGGAATAAAATTATGTATGTGCAATTATTTATATATGCATACATTTATTATTAATAATTATTAACAATAAATTTTATTTAAATCAATCATGTATTTAAAATTACTTTAAATAAATAAATAACATTTAATTTAGTAAATATTATTTAGTAATATATTACAAATTTTATTATTAAATAAAAATTAAAACTTACAGTAAATGTATAAATGGCAGCAGAAGTGGAAGGCATGGAGTACACATTGGCCGATGCCCCTGATATGAGAAAGACTGCCCTACTGCCCTAAACTTTTGAAAGTTATCTGTCTCGACGTGACTGAGTTACTGTCAAGGGCTCTCTAGTCTTTGCCTCTCATGACTCAGGGCCACCTTGAAGTTTCATTTCTTCAGAGCTGACACAGCAGCCATCCAAGCCCTCTATTATACAAGTCTCACAGAGCTTAATGATATCAAAAGAGCAGACCTTGTCAGTTTCATCCATAACTTCATGAAGTATGCTTCAAGGCTAGGGTGAAAATGGGTAGAAAAAGACTAACAATCTTCCACTTTCTAAATGAAAGGTAGGGAGACTTCATTTCATGAGCGTCTATCCTCCTTCTTCCAGACTGGCTAACCAGAGGGAGGAAGAGCTTGTGCTAATAGCCATGTAGAGAAACCGGAATGAGAGAACGCACACCAAGGCAGTTAAGCTTGTTACGTTTCCCAAAATAATTAAACAGGCCTTTGATAAAAATAAATCCTCATCGAAATGAACACGGTGGCCTGATGTTTGGATTTTTTTGCAACTGTAATTCCCAATAAATTAACTGGGTCAGTACAATTCAGAAAACATTAAAAGCAGAGGTAGATATTAGCTCATCTTTTTCTCTGCTGGAAATGGCACTTCAAAACCAAACCATATAAATGAATTTCCCAGTAGAAACTTTCAATGTGACCCTGGACGACAAAACCAGTCTTAAGTCGCTGGGGTATATTTGTAGCAATAGCCAAAAATACATTGTATGGGTCAAAATGGTTGATTTTTCTTTTATGCCAAAAATCATTAGGATATTAAGTAAAGATCATGTTCCATGAAGATATTTTGTAAATTTCCTACTGTAAATATATTAAAACTTAATTTTTGATTAGTAATATGCATTGCCAAGAACTTCATTTGGACAACTTTTAAGGCGATTTTCTCAATATTTTGATTTTTTTTGCACCCTCAGATTCCAGATTTTCAAATAGTCGGCCAAATATTGTCCTATCCTAACAAACCATACATCAATGGAAAGCTTATTTATTCAGCTTTCAGATGATGTATAAATCTCAATTTCGATTAAATATTCGAATTGACCCTTATGACTGGTTTTGTGGTCAAGGGTTTATAAAATCATAAAAATTGTCCATTATGCAGAGAGCTAACAGTAATAAGGTATTTCTTCAAACTTTTATCAACATTTATATTAAAACTAACAGATTTCAGCATTTTTTTTTTATACGAAGATCACATTAAAAGTTTTTTTTTTTAATAATGCAAAAAGTAAAATAAATATTTATGTTGTGTATTTTGAATACATAAAATGCTCTCTATGAAATTAGCATTAGCAAGACTAAAAAGTCTGCAATTTTATTTAATAAAAATGTCTAAAATGTCACAAAATGTTACACACATTTCATCATTGGAGATGTGTTGTTTAATGATAAAATAATATATACTGTATATATATATCACAATTACACAATTTTTACTGTATCTTTTATCAAATGAATGCAGTCTTGCAGCATAAGAGACTTGTTTCAAAACATTAAAATAATCTTAATGACCCTTCAACGGTACTGTACAGACACTGTTGGACATTGTTAGTGGACAAAATAAACAAACTCGTCTAAAAGTCTGCAGGGCCAAAAGTGCTAAAAAAACAGCAGAACATACCTGCTTCCTCATGACGTCAGTGGCCTGCATGATGCATCGTGGGGGCAAGCCGTGATTGCGGGCCAGAAGAACGGCCTGTTCCAGCGTGACACTCAGAGTACAACTGAAAGACAGACAGTAAACTACAGATCAGCATTTAGCACCATAAATCCCACATTATAAAGTAAGACCATAACTCTTAATCAAATATGTCATAAAGTGCTCAGATGCTGATTGCAGCAATAGCAAAAACGAGAGGGATAATTACAGTCGAGGAGAAAAAAGCGCCTTTTATCAGAGATCACTTTCCACTTGCCATGTTCTAATGTAATTAATTATGCAAAGATGATTTTAATAATTGAATTAAAAAAATTGAGAAGCTTAATAAATATGACTAAATTCTGATTACAGCATGGAGGAGGAGGACAGATCCAAGGCATTTAACAAGCTTGTGCAGCCCAGGCTGATGTCTCATTTGTCTGTGCCAACACCTGGCTAACAGGAAGACCTCTCAGATGTGCTATCATTCCAGCGTGATGAAGCGTGACATGCACTTTCATTCTCTGAGAACATGTGTCTGCCACTCACATCCCATTAACATTTGAACGGACAGTCAAAGGGCAGCGTGGCCAAACAGGTGTGAGAGTCATACACTCCACTGCATTCAATGTGAACAGTCCCAAGAGACCGATAAACATCCCCCAAGGTGAACCATAAGCATGGAGTCTCTAAAAGACTGTGACCACCAGATATGAGTGGGAAAGGAGCCAATCAGGACAAAATAAACCAGATAATTCCAATCAAAAGCCAATATAAATTTATGAGCTACTACTATACATGTTGATGTACAGTGTCTGGGTTAATAAGACTAGATGGCACCCCTTTCCATAACCATCTGACGCACAAAACTAGAAAGCACCTTCTAAACACAAAAAGCTCTAATCTGATTGGCTGATTTTAAGAAATTTAAAGGAAGACTGATGGAACACTGGGGAAATGGGGGCTTTTCTTGCTTTTCATTACTCCAAAACTAAATTAATTGAATTAAATGTAGTTTCTTGATACATGCCATAATATAAAACATAAAACCTTTATAAACCACTCACAATAAACAGTTTTTGCCACAAGATGAAAATGCCAGTTTATTAACTCTACCGGTTTAGTTTAATACATTAACTTTTGTGGTCTTAAAATAAAAATTATAATGAAAGTAAAACTAAAATAAAAACTAAATAAACTGAAAAAAAAAAAAGAATAGAATAACATAGAAAACACTGAAATTACCAAAACTGAACTCAGAACATAAAATAGAACCTAAAATTACTATAATAATAATAATAATAATAATTGAAAAAAATAAGACACTAAATAAATAAATAAATACATACATAAATAAAACTACAACAACCAAGTTTTTTTATATGTCAGTTTAATTCATTTTTATTTTAGTTTTAGTTTTATTGTAATTTTAGGATTTTAGCACTGCAAGTTGATGTGTTAAACTAAATGAAATAAACATTCAGTTTGCACATGGATATTTAGTTAACTTGTGATAAACATATTATAGTTTTGAATTATAGTAATTTCAGTTTTTATTTCTATTTTATGGTCTATGTTAGTTTAGTTTTAGTATTTTCAGTGTTACCTATTTTTTAATCTATTTCAGTTTGTTTTTGTTTTAGTTTTAGTTTCATTATAAGTTTAGCATTTATCACTGCCAATGTTAATGCGTTAAACTAAACTAAATAAAAACATTCAGTTTTGCACATTGATATCTAGTTAACTTGTTACTAAACAGAGTTGTTATAGTTTTGAATTATAGTAATTTCAGTTTTTATTTCTTGTATGTTCTATGTTAGTTTATTGGTAGTATTTTCAGTGATTTCTATTTTTTATTCTATTTCAGTTTGTTTTTGTTTAAATTTTAGTTTCATTATAATTTGAGCATTTTAGCACTGCCAATGTTAACTTGTTAAATTAAACTAAATAAAAACATTCAGTTTTGCACATGGACATCTAGTTAACTTGCTACTAAACTACAATACACTGAAAATAATAAAACTAAACTAACAAAGAACATAAAATAGAACATAATTATCTTTATAATTCTGCATAATAACAGAGTTTAGTGGCAAGTTAACTACATATCAATTAGCAAAACTGAATATTTTTATTTATTCATATTCTTTTAAACTGTTTTTCAGACTGGAGAGAAAAATTTTGAAAGTTAGAGTGTTTTCATAGTGCACTGAATTCATTTATTTCCAAACATTATAAAAAAATCTGATTTCTCATTTTCCAAAAGAGAGGCCAAAAGAGCTTTATGAGGAACCACTAGACAAAGTCAATGAGCAGCGTCTGGGTCAATAAAACCTAATCCAAATTACCAATCTAAATGATGACTTATTTAGAGAGATACCAAACTGATTTTAGATCACCAAGAACACGAGCGAAGATCTGATAAACAACAAAGCAATCATGAAAAAATCAATAACTGACACTGCTAATGTTTTTACACTTGTGGGGAGACTGTTTAAAACTGGTGAGCTTTAACAGAGAATCCGTCACAGAGATATTTGGTTATTTAATAGCTTGTCTACTGTCAAACTGTCTATATCCGTGATGCATCAGCCTGACATTTCCATCTAATTTTTGGTGATATATACGTGTTCACAGGCAGAGGTGTCAGATGTGTTATATGGCTCTCATCTGTGAATTCAATCATTCAGTTCTTCTGAAGGGAGAACAGTACTGACCTTTGGCTCAAGAAAAAGGCTTTTTCTTACTTGATCTCCATATGAAGATATTCACTAGTCTAGCTATGATAGAATATATGAAACTTACCAGGTGATGGATTTGTTTTCTGTCTTTACAAAACACACACCAGGATTCTTTGCCTGTTTCACTCTTTGATTGTTTGCCCTTGGCAACAAATGGGTTTCTTTCTGGCAAACTGCTGACTATGTAGAAATTCACCTGACGCTAAGGTGTATTTTACCCTCAATTGCATTTCACAGATCGATCCTCTTGATTTATAATAGAGAAAAAAATATGATACAAAGATTTCAGAGTCACCAATCACCAGTGTTCCTCACACATATCGCACATTCATAGTAATTTTAAACTTCAAGGACATGTCATGACGCAGCAAAGAGAGGTGAATCTTGCTGAAGTGTGGGCTTGATTTATGTGTTTCCTTTACTCTGATAGACACACATATACTGAGTGTCAAGGGCACTGTGTGACCTCTTTACGATAGCAAACTACACCCCGAAATTGATCCTCAGTGTTTTACGGCTGATTGAGCTGTCCCTTCTCTTCTCAGCCGTAGCATTCCTACTGTTACTTAATTGCTTAAGGGAATGCTTGGAAGTAAGTGCAAAGGGCCTTATAATCTCACGTCATACACCACTTTGACCTCCACATGACTAGCAGTGAAGAAAGCATCACAGAAGAACACTTTTTTGAGGTTATGTGGTTGGTAGTTTATGGTAAAACTAGTAAAAGAAAACCTGTGTCTTTTTAGTTTTATTTATATAGAAAGAAAGAAAAAGAAACGCCCTCTCATAAGCCCTATTCGGACAGGATTCGTTTTACATGGAGAGGTGGGGTAAAGTCATTTTTACCAGAGCTTCTCAGTGATTTTAGTCCCGTCCGAATGTGCCATCTCAGTAATCATTACGGATGATGTCAGTCAAGATTACGGCGACTTTTACCTTCTGTAAAAAGGTCCGGAAGAATTACCTCAGGTAATACTAATCCCGTGCGAATAGACCAGATGTAAATATGTGCGTAAATATTCGTAATTTTCTATTTAAAAGTAGTTTTCCACATTTTTTCCATGCCTGAAGCATTCAGTTGCGTTCTAGGTGGTGGGACAAGTCTGTGGCAAACTTCAAATGTTTTCTGCACATGACAACGCATAACATTCAGATGAAAAAGAAGGTCGAAAGCACTTGTTAGAAGCACAACACTTCTGTTAGCTTTAGGCAAGTGCCTATTGCAAACAGAATCCAATCATAATTTAATTAATTTAATTAATAAATCGATCGATGTAGCACACACATGATGACAGGGAGGTGACGGCGAATTGTTATTTATTGGCCATTAATATTACAGACACCTGTGGTAAATTAACATTATTCCATCTACCCTTGTAAAACTACTCCAGTCCGAATAGGGCTATAGTCAACTGCTTTTTGTCACGCTACGGTGTAGAACAACCACGCACAGAGATGATGAAGGCAAATAGTCTTTAATAATCCACATGAAGGTAAATCCACAAATAGGTAGGCAGATGACACATGCAGACAGTAGACATATACAAAATCGGAACACCGGACAGACTAGAACTTAAATAGGGAGGCACATGAGGATAATTAATGAGACACAGGTTAATCAAATGACGAAATCAAAGGGGAGACAGAAACTAGGTCACACTGGGAAGACTAAGACAATAATAAAACACGGACTCTGACACTTTTATTTCCAGCAAAGTTTTTAACAAATATTTGTAAATATTTGTAGGCAGCGGCTATTTGCACTAAGTGTAAATAAGCAACGGATTCTATTTACTCTAAGTGAAAATAGCAGTATTTTTTAACAATATGCTATTTATACAGTGCAAATAGCTATAGATTCTATTTACACTGTTAAATTAGCAGGATTTTCTGCTATTTATACTATTTATTGCAAATAGTACTACTTATTGCAAATCTGCACCTCAGTATTGTAGTACATTATAAAACAGTATGCAATAATAACGTATTGAGTGTAAATTATCATTTTAATTCAAATTATTATGGATGCCACCTTACTGGGACAATAAAGCCCTCCCTACACTTACCCTAACCCTACCCGATACTTTATTTTCAACTTTTTGATTATTTCCTATATTTTTATTGAAAATAAATGCCTTTCTGATGTGATATGAGATTTGAAAAGACAAATAAAGATCTGTAAAGATTATTTGGATTTTACAAAATTATACAGTATCCTGACAAAGCTGAGTTTATTATACTATTAATTATTTTGATTTAGCTTTTATTCTTATATTTTTAGTTTTAATTTTACTTTGAGTTTTAGTAATGGTTGTGCTTGTCATTTTATTATTTTTTTAACATTTTAATAATACTTTTATTTTTATTTGAGTATACTTTTATTTTTATTTATTCAGTTTTAGTAATTTCAATACTTCAACTTATTTCTGACAGTTGCCAAGGCAGTTTTTTTTTTATCTAATATTTATATTTTATATTATCTTTTTTTTGCTAAGTTTATTATACTATTAAAGGTGGGGTAAGTGATTTCTGGTAGCCAGTGTTGACATTTGAAATCACCAAAACAAACACGCCCCTACCCCAAAAGGGTCTCGCCCCTATTTTGATAGCTCCGCCCC
>NW_015539926.1:413897-414396 GCF_001515605.1 Sinocyclocheilus anshuiensis
TGTATCTGAGCGCGCGCGTCCGGTTTTGTGCGAGAGCAAAGGAAATCCGCGTGCGAGCGGAGAGATTCGCGCTCACGCATTATATTAATGTGCTTTCGCGCTACAATTATGCGCACTCGACATTTGTCAGTAAAATAACGCCATATACACCATGTCTACACCGGACGCGAGCAGCGCGGCGTGACAAAATACTATCGAACTCATTATAATCAGTGATGCTGTCTACACTGGATGCGGCACGAGGTTCTGTGAAACAAAGCTAAACCAACGTTACACCTATGGCGTTATTTTAATGACAAATGTCGAGAGCGCATAATTGTAGCGCGAAAGCACATTAATATAATGCGCGAGCGCGAATCTCTCCGCTCTCGCACAAAACCGGACGCTCGCGCTCAGATACACGCTGCTCTCGCCCGGAGAGAGGGCGCGCACTTAAAACATGTCTCCTCTCACTCAAACTGTGTCCTGTGCACTCTCAAATCTCTCTGTGCTCATGCGC
>NW_015539926.1:414426-415509 GCF_001515605.1 Sinocyclocheilus anshuiensis
TGGATGCAGGGCGGTGCGTCACGACAAATCCCCGACAGAAAACTGCTGCTGCGTTCTATTTATGACGTGTTGACACAAATTTCAAATGATTTTCAACAGTTGCTTTATCGCGTCCAGTGTAACGTTAGACAGACTTTAGCTGTTTAGCTGTTGCGGCGCGACAACTGGTGTAGACACTCACCTATCGAGAAGAAACAAAGCAACCTCGGTGTCCGATCGCAGGCCTTCCGCTCCTTGAGTTCTCTCCGCACTCAAACTGTGTCCTGTGCACTCTCAAATCTCTCTGTGCTCGTGCACTATAGATATTAATTATTTTCGCACCTGAATTGAACGTTGTCAAAAGTTATCATTATGCACTTTTAAAAAGTAGTCTCAAAACAGATTTTGTACAGGGCCTTTCCTTGATTTTTTATTGTTGCATTATTGTTGTATTTTGATCTTTTCTGCGAATGCACATATGCATCTCTTTGTAAAGTAGGCTACTTTGTATACACTGTTTTAAAACAAATTTCAAATGATTTTCAACAGTTGCTTTATCGCGTCCAGTGTAACGTTAGACAGACTTTAGCTGTTTAGCTGTTGCGGCGCGACAACTGGTGTAGACACTCACCTATCGAGAAGAAACAAAGCAACCTCGGCGTCCGATCGCAGGCCTTCCGCTCCTTGAGTTCTCTCCAGCAATGGAAAGCTGATCCGATATTTACACGGGTCCTACTTGCTTTATCGTAAGCCTTCTTTTGTTCCGCAGACGTTTTCTTATTCTTATGTTTTTATTTTACTCTGAGTTTTTGTTATTGTTGTGCTTGTCATTTTATTAGTTTTTTTATATTTTAATAATACTTTAATTTATTTTTATTTTAGTTTACTTTTATTTTTATTTATTCCATTTTAGTAATTTTATTACTCAACTTCAACTTATTTCTGACAGTTGCCTAGGCAGTTTTGTTATCTAATATTTATATTTTTTTATTATTTCAGCTTTATTTTAATAAATTACAGAATGCAAGTTTTATTATTATTATTATTTAAATTAAACTAATTGTTTTTAAAATCCATATATATATATATATATATATATATATA
>NW_015539926.1:415895-423091 GCF_001515605.1 Sinocyclocheilus anshuiensis
AACATATAAAAACAACATATTATAGTCTATGGCTCTAAAGACTTCATATAAAAGATCAATGTTATGTCATCATATGTCAGATACCTCAACTGAATTTAAAATCATTGCAATAAATTCTCAGTTGGTATGATGGCAATAATAAGTAACAACTCCTCAAATCAACAACAAATGCAAAAATAGATGTAAATGATGCAAGATATAATACAATAAATACTCTAATAGCATCGCTGTACGGACATTTATTGGGAGGTGTTTTTTTTTAATCCAGTGTTTGTTTTCAGTTCAGATTTTTTTTCATGAAAATCCACTTAATATTAGCTACACATTCAATGGCACTCTTCTCTAAAACAGTGAATATTTACAGAATGCAAGTTTTATTATTATTATTATTTAAATTAAACTAATTGTTTTTAAAATCCATATATATATATATATATATATATATAATTTGATCAAGCCTATGGAAGGCTTAAGATTTAATGAGCAAAACAAATTATTCATTACACCAGAACATAAAAGATATAATAAAAAGCAAACAATTATAATGGATCCTTCCTCATGAGAAAAAAAAAAAAACACAACCAGGCATTTTTTTTCTCACACTTATAATTGTTTGCATTTTGTACCCTTTCTGTAGAACACATAGTTTTTGTTTTGAAGTACCAAATGTGCTCTTGGATAATATTATATTTCTATATTTTGAAGAACATTGGGCTCAAAACAACACTGGACTCCACTGATTTTCACTGTATGGACAAGAAACACTTTTCCAAAATACTGTCATAAAAATAATGACAAAATTTTAATTTTGGGGTGAATGAATCCTTAAATTTTCCAATACATCTGTACAAGCCTTTTAAAGTGAGACACAACTACGGGGAAGATCAGAAATGCTTTGCCATCACAGCAGAGGTGGGAGCCACAGCAGGTGGTGTGTGATATTAGCCATAGCGTATCAAAGCTGGCTTAATACTAAGCCAACTGGCCTGAGGCAAGACCTGTGTGACGGCATTTATTGGCTCTTTATAAAAAAGCGTTCTGAATTCTTCTGCTGACATACAAAATGTGGAAGAGACTAATCAAATGTGTGTGGTATTCTTAAGGGAGGACTGCTATACGCTACACATTAAGCAACCTACAACCAGCAGATGTGAATGTCTGATTTACACACTTTATGTAAATGTGATCCTGGGAATGTACAGATGGACTAGAAAGACTATACATGGGACAGAAAGTAGATATTGGTCATAAAAAATCTATATAATGAAAGATCAAATATCCCAAGTTGGGGATGATGGTATTTGAGCACGTTTATGGAGCTCTGTAGAGACCCATGAATGTTTCATTTAACTATTCATGCTTCAAGAGTAGGACAGATGGTTGAAGTACACTAAAAAAAAGAATGTTTCTGAATTTAACTATTCAATTTTTTTTCCTATGAGGTCTGCCTATGAGGTCAGTCCATGCTTTTTGTGTCAAAAACAGTTATAATGCAGTTTTTTGATCCTTTTGGGTTTACAGTTGGGCTCAATAAAGTTTTCAAAGCTTCATTCCTCAATAAAAGTCCAAGCCTGCATTACAGTGTGACAGTTCCACAACATAATTTGTGCTGAAATGTGCTTCACAAATTGTTAAGGTTGAACTGAAATGATTGGGAACCTTATTAAAAGATAGCAGTATATGCTACACAGCCAGAAACTGCACAAAGACACAGATGAGAAGAAATTGTTGAACAAAGTCGTTATTTTTGTTTTCTTTGCGCACAAAATGTATTCTCGTAACTTCATTACATTACGGTTGAACCACTGATGTCACGTGGACTATTTTAACGATGTCCTTACTACCTTTCTGGGCCTTGAACATGGTAGTTCTGTTGCTGTATGCAGGGTCAGAAAGCTTTCGGATTTCATCCAAAATATCTTCGTTTGTGTTCTGAAGATGAACAGAGGTCTTACAGGTTTGGAACGACATGAGGGTGAGCAATTAAATGACAGAATTTTCATTTTTGCTTGAACTATCCCTTTAACAGTATCTATCCTATTTAGTTCATATCAGCTCATTGCTGTTTTTCTGAACAATGCTGTTGTTTCATCAACATGTGAATACATTCACATGTCTGACACCAAAAAGATAAGGAAGTTCAGGAAATCTGTCATTTTGTGTTTTCATAGTGCACCGAACACATTTAAAGTACTTCAAAATGTCAAGGAAAATGTGATTTCTCATTATATGCCCACTTTTGTTCTTTTGTTTTGTTCTTACTCTCCCACTTTGGAGGGAACCAGTACATTTAGAACAACTTTATATTGAAATTGGACATCTGCAACACCTTAGAGAAAGAAATTTAGCCATAAAATAAACATCAGCTCTCACTTAGCTTCAGCCACATTTGGCAGGTGAGCACTTTAAAGCAAAGCTTGTGCCTCTCTGCAACTATTTAATTTCATTAAAAGCAGGGACTGGCACATTTTGTCTGTTGATTGAAGCCATTTGGCAGACAAAAGGGTATATAAATAGGAGCACATTATGAAATGCTGATGCTCTGCATAACATGCATACTGGGTGTTTTATTATAGGGATAGTTCACCCAAAAAGGAAAATTTCTGTCATCACTTACTCATTGTTTCAAACCTGAAAAAGTAGATATTTTGAAGAATGTTTGCAACCAAACTGTTGATGGTCTCTATTGACTTCCATAGTATTTCTTTCCATACTATGAACGTCAGTGGGATCCATCAACTGTTTGGTTACTCGTATTCTTCAAAATATCTTCTTTTATCTTCTTTTAACAGAAGATAGAAACTCATGTAGGTTTGGAACAACACGAGGGAGAAGTAAATGAAGACTATGGAATTAATTAATCAACTCTCACGTACATCTTGCAAGCAATACAACACATTTCCTGCCTAAACCTATTTAATGCAACTTCAATTTAGCTACTATTGAGAAAAATGGGCTTGAAACAAACTATAAATACGAAAAAATACCCCAAACCATGTTTCACACAGAATTATCTGGAACTATCGGTTGGTTATGAGCAAAAGCAGGTTAAATAAAGAGAGAGTTTGTTTGATGAAGGCATGTTTAGAGGGGTAAACAAGACTGAATTCACCGTGGCAGGTCTGAGCACCTGCGGCTTCACTAAAGCTGAGATGTGGCCTGTAATTGCCATGGCATACAAATGTGAGTTAGTCACACCCAAACCAACACACAAAATGCTGTGAACATTTCATGCTGCTTTTATCCAATACACTGCAGTAAAGTGCCACTCAAATAGCAGTATGCATGTGCGTCTGTTGCCATGTGTAAGGCCTTGAAATTGAGGTTGAAATACCATTTCAGCAACATACAGTGCTAATAAAAAGTCAACATCCTCCTGTTCTTTTCCACATCTTGAGAATTAATGGCAGAATAACAACACATGGACATTTTACAAAACAAATTCCAAATGAAAGTTAAAGAAAAAAGCCATGATTTGGCGTTTTTATGCAGTTGCTTGGGGATTCTGCTTCTGTTAAGTAGTTGTTAACAAATCGGCTCACCCTCTTTGGGAACACCCCTATTTATTTGGTCAAATGAAGGTGAAAGATCTTTCCAAGCAGATTTGTGACAAAGGTCTTGAAAATTCCCAGTCAGGGCAAGAATATAAAAAAATGATGCCAATGAATATCTCTCAACACACTGTAAAGCTCCCTATTACAAATGTGACCGAAGGTAAATCTTCTCAGAACTGGCTGTCCTCCAAAGCTCAGTATCCAGGCAAAGAGTAAGTGACGCCACTAAGAGGCCTATAAAAATTTGAAATCAAATCTAAAAGAGTTGCAGTCCTCCAGACAGAGATGTAAAAAAACAACAGGAAAAACTCGTAAGATGAGAAAAATAGAAAAACTAACTAAAAACTAGCGAGAAATGTAAATCTTTCAACAGCATACAAGAAAACCCACAACAAGGGTAATTTCCTGGAGTGGCCCAGTCAAAACTAGATTTAAAATCTAACTGGGTATCTTTGGAATTGACTTTGCACTTCAAAAACGGTCCCAATCAACTTTCAAATTGCTAAGAAAAGTGGACACAAATTTCAGTGGCCAAAGAAACTGCTGTCCAAGGAGATGTGCGTTAATAGTGGGGTAAATGCCATGGTTGTGTAATATTCAGAATTCTATTGAGAATGTCTTTCCTGAATTTCAATTGAGCTTGAACTGACATAGTAAACAGAAATTAGAATTGTAATTCAAATATGAATTTAAGTAAGAAAGTATAATTATAACCAAACTGAAATTCCAAGAAATTTATATTTCTCTAAGTGTAATTTTTAACCACTTAACTAATTAACTAATTAAATAATGTTTAGCAAAGATTAAAAATGTTTTACAGGCCTTAAAGGGTGGAAGAACACAATTTCCATGAATTACCTTCACTTCCTGTTATTTCAATTTAAATTTCAGGTCAACTTCCTGTGTATTGTGGCCAACACAATTCATATTCAACCAATGGATTGAATGAAAACCTATTAAAATTCATTATGTGACTATTTTGATTACGTCATCATTGGTGTTTATTTTGAATGCTTGACATTCAATCAGTATAATATGTACCACTGTTCAAAAGTTTGGGGTCATTGAGGTTTTTGTTTTTGAAATCAATACTTTTATACTTTTATCTCAATATTAAAATTGAGAAATTATCTTAAATTGTAATAAAATTAACTGTAATATGTATTTTGATAAAATAAATGCAGCCTAAGCCAAAATAAGTGACTTAAAATGAAATAAACATTAGAAAAAATCATACCACACCCAGACTTTTGAATATTAGTGAGATGTTTTCAACAAAACCTGAATATATGCAGAATATTAATACAGTGCTGCATTGTAAGCCCCATAATAACAAGGCCTATGAAATAAGGAACTGATACACAGAGAGACTTGAAACTGAAAATGAATAACAAGAGAACTGTTGAACTGTTGGTTTTGTGAAAGAAGTACATCAGCTCTGGGTGATACTAAAAGTGGCCTTGAATTTAATCAAATATGTCCCTTCAGTTAAGATTCACAAAAGAACCCTTAGAGAAATAGAGCTGTCTGGACCATCCAGACAGAAAGGAAAAAAGACAGGGGAGGAAAAAACAGAAGCGTTCCACTTAAGAGTCCCTGGCGAATGCCTGATGCCTGTCGGACAGAAGAGAAAGGAGTGTGAGTGTATGTGTGTGTAACCCAGGCTGACCGGTGTACTCCGCTGTTACACATGACGATGTGACAAGCTCCCAGGCGGCTGCACAGCTCCGAGGCCACGGTGAGCAGCCCGACTCCAGACGCTCCACAGGCTGTGAACTGGCACGCAGCCGTCCGCCGACACGAGATAAAACTTTCCATCAGTCTGTACAACTCATCCAGAGCATTCAGAGGACGCATCAGCTACAAAGAGAGAGAGTAATAGAATAACATTACAATAACATTCCATATTAAAGGGATAGTTCACTGAAAAATGATAACTCTGTTATCATTTAATCACACTCTGATGTTCCAAACCCATGGTCTGAAAAATAAAAGTTCCAGTAGAAGGGTTTCACATTCGGCGATAGCATAAAAGAACCAATTTTTACTTAGCATAAGGAACAATTTAATAATCCAAACACCCTTTTTCCACTATAAAGGACCTTTTGTGCAATGAAAAGGTTCCATGGATGTTCAAGTTTCTTCATAGAACCATCAATGCCAATAAAGAGCCTTTATTTTGAAGACATATACTGTACATATAGACACAAATGTACATATAATTTGCCTTCATCTGTGAAACATGAAAAGAAAAATTTTAACATCTAGAATTGTCATGCTTTTCCAAACAATGACAGTTCATATAGTGACCAAGCTCTTAAAACAAATGAATCAATTAACAAATTAATAAAAAAACTAAAAAAAAAATAATAAACAAACAAATAAATCATTTTAAGTGAGCTTTGACTTGTGAACTGCTGTGGAGGACCGAATCAGTCAGATTTGTGAATGAATCATTCAGTCTAGTTTGTGAATTAGATCAACTGCTTCACTGAAAAGAACTGACTCAAAAGAACAACTCATTTACAAATTAGACTGATTCGTTTCTTATGTTCAACTGATTTGGTTCACAAGTCATTCTTGATTGAACTGTTGAGTTGCTGTGTGAAGATTCTTAAAAATTCACCTTTTGTGTTTCACTGAAACAATAAGAATATATGTGACCCTGGACCACAAAACCAGTCTTAAGTCGCTTGGGTATATTTTTAGCAATTGCCAAAAAAACATTGTATGGGTCAGAATTATCGATTTTTCTTTTATGCCAAAAATCATTAGGATATTAAGTAAAGATCATGTTCCATGAAGATATTTTGTAAATTTACTACTGCAAATATATCAAAACTTCATTTTTGATTAGCAATATGCATTGCTAAGAACTTCATTTGGACAACTTTAAAGGCGATTTTCTCAGTATTTAGATTTTTTTGCACCCTCAGATTCCAGATTTTCAAATAGTTGTATCTCGGCCAAATATTGTCCTATCCTAACAAACCATACATCAATGGAAAGCTTATACAGTGGGTACGGAAAGTATTCAGACCCCCTTCAATTTTTCACTCTTTGTTATATTGCAGCCATTTGCTAAAATCATTTAAGTTAATTTTTTTTCCTCACTAATGTACACACAGCACCCCATATTGACAGAAAAACACAGAATTGTTGACATTTTTGCAGATTTATTAAAAAAGAAAAACTGAAATATCACATGGTCCTAAGTATTCAGACCCTTTGCTGTGACACTCATATATTTAACTCAGGTGCTGTCCATTTCTTCTGATCAGCCTTGAGATGGTTCTACACCTTCATTTGAGTCCAGCTGTGTTTGATTATACTGATTGGACTTGATTAGGAAAGCCACACACCTGTCTATATAAGACCTTACAGCTCACAGTGCATGTCAGAGCAAATGAGAATCATGAGGTCAAAGGAACTGCCTGAAGAGCTCAGAGACAGAATTGTGGCAAGGCACAGATCTGGCCAAGGTTACAAAAAAATTTCTGATGCACTTAAGGTTCCTAAGAGCACAGGGACCTCCATAATCCTTAAATGGAAGACATTTGGGACGACCAGAACCCTTCCAATCGAGGGAAAGATGAATGCGGCCAAGTACAGGGATATCCTGGACGAAAACCTTCTCCAGAG
>NW_015539926.1:426080-430604 GCF_001515605.1 Sinocyclocheilus anshuiensis
AAACTCAAGAAAGATTGAGGCTGCAGAGAAGAAAACAGGATAAAAGACATAAGTGACAGGAAGTAAATTGCTCCGAGCTACAGACAGAAAGGAAAAAAGACAGGGGAGGAAAAAACAGAAGCGTTCCACTTAAGAGTCCCTGGCGAATGCCTGATGCCTGTCGGACAGAAGAGAAAGGAGTGTGAGTGTATGTGTGTGTAACCCAGGCTGACCGGTGTACTCCGCTGTTACACATGACGATGTGACAAGCTCCCAGGCGGCTGCACAGCTCCGAGGCCACGGTGAGCAGCCCGACTCCAGACGCTCCACAGGCTGTGAACTGGCACGCAGCCGTCCGCCGACACGAGATAAAACTTTCCATCAGTCTGTACAACTCATCCAGAGCATTCAGAGGACGCATCAGCTACAAAGAGAGAGAGTAATAGAATAACATTACAATAACATTCCATATTAAAGGGATAGTTCACTGAAAAATGATAACTCTGTTATCATTTAATCACACTCTGATGTTCCAAACCCATGGTCTGAAAAATAAAAGTTCCAGTAGAAGGGTTTCACATTCGGCGATAGCATAAAAGAACCAATTTTTACTTAGCATAAGGAACAATTTAATAATCCAAACACCCTTTTTCCACTATAAAGGACCTTTTGTGCAATGAAAAGGTTCCATGGATGTTCAAGTTTCTTCATAGAACCATCAATGCCAATAAAGAGCCTTTATTTTGAAGACATATACTGTACATATAGACACAAATGTACATATAATTTGCCTTCATCTGTGAAACATGAAAAGAAAAATTTTAACATCTAGAATTGTCATGCTTTTCCAAACAATGACAGTTCATATAGTGACCAAGCTCTTAAAACAAATGAATCAATTAACAAATTAATAAAAAACTAAAAAAATAATAATAAACAAACAAATAAATCATTTTAAGTGAGCTTTGACTTGTGAACTGCTGTGGATGACCGAATCAGTCAGATTTGTGAATGAATCATTCAGTCTAGTTTGTGAATTAGATCAACTGCTTCACTGAAAAGAACTGACTCAAAAGAACAACTCATTTACAAATTAGACTGATTCGTTTCTTATGTTCAACTGATTTGGTTCACAAGTCATTCTTGATTGAACTGTTGAGTTGCTGTGTGAAGATTCTTAAAAATTCACCTTTTGTGTTTCACTGAAACAATAAGAATATATGTGACCCTGGACCACAAAACCAGTCTTAAGTCGCTTACAGAACTTAGCAGGTTCCTTTTTTCATTATTGAGAATCAATAAATGCATTCAATAAATAAATAGCTTCACTGTACTGCCATAAACACAGATTTCCCACAAGTCCCTGCAGATTGTATAGTGAGTGATGGCACATACCTTGTCTATGAAGGCTGCTTTGGGAGCTGAGCTCGGGGGAAGGTTCGATTTATCCATATAAAAGGCCCTATGGATGATTAATACAGACAAGTTAGTGTAAGCAGTGAACACGCAGAGACAAATGATTGCATATACAAGCAACACAGGATGTGCTGTAAAACTTAATTTGGGATTTGATTTACATAAAAAGAAAGCTGGTTGTAAGAATTCTTCAGTCTACCAACAAAGCAGCTGCTACAAAAAAACAATGCATATCTACAGTACAGGGATTCCTTCCGGTTGTCAATTACTGCCTGCAGTAACCATAACGGCCATAGGTGGCAGTAGAGGAGTTGAAAGAGTATGAATGTGATGGCATTCTGGTCAACACAACAATAATATTTTTAAAAATATATAATTTAAATATAAAAATAAATTATATTAAATTATTCCAGTATAAACAATAAACATTTTTATTATTGATTATTATTTTATTTTGTATATACATATAGTATAGAATTAGTAAGTATAGGCAGAACAAACCAGAATAACCTAATTTTAAATTAAAGTATCACTCTTTTATTGCAAACCCCTTTAAAGACGTATGGCAAAATCCTGTCTGTTTTGTGGTTCTGGTTCCGTGGCATATTGCAGCACATGTTTATTGTCAGGAAAATTAATCTGCCATCTGCACCCAGCAAGGGAGAAATTTATCACAATAATATTCTCATTTGACGCAGCATTAATATTATTGTTAATTAGTCCAAGATATGAATCCTTCACTGATTGGAGCAAATGATATGAAAATGTGAAACTAGAAGTGTGCCACTATTAGAGACTATTAATAAAGCCAAATTATGTTTTCAAAGGCAGACTCAGGTATTCTCGCTCTCTCTCAAAAAACAAAAAAAAACAAAAGAAAAACAAGCACTAAGAGCTTTAAGCACTAATTCCACTGATTTACAAAAGGATTTTCATCTTCATTTCATTAAGCAGCACCCAACATACAGTATCCTGCAAAGTGCAAACAAACACTATTGGAGGTTAATTGCCTTAGAAACATCCATCAAGGCCTCTAAGCTCTGATTCATCATCTGCTGGACTTCAATAGACATTGTAGCCATTTCAATGCAGTGTAATACAAAGGGATGTCTGTGATCATGGTATACTATCACTTCATTATCTTTCTCACTTATTTTGACCTTTTTCGAATGCCATAAATAAAACTTTCAATTTAGTCCTTTGGCCTTTATTTTCTGGGTAAAATAACAATCAAGTTTACCAGTTTTTTTTGCCCTAAACAGTGCTACTGACACTTTCTGCTCCACTCTTACATCTTGTTTATACACGATCTGCCCCTTGACTTCCAGGCCAGGCCGTACCACCCCTTCTGCTCCTTGGCTGTCTGATGTTCTCCGCAAACATCGTTCTAAACTCAGAGATGCTGAAAGGGTGTGGCGCAAATCAAAAAAATCCTACTGACCTTAATGTGTATCAGTCACTCCTCTCTTGCTTCTCTGCTCATGTCTCCACTGCTAAAAGGACATACTATCATAATAAAATAAACAATTTGTCTAACTCTCGCATGCTCTTTAAAACATCCTCCTCCCTCCTTTGTCCTCCTCCTCCCCCTCTTTCATCAACTCTAACAGCTGACAACTTTGCCACATTCTTCATTAATAAAATCAAAACCATCAGTGCACAATTTTCCACACCACAATCTGTCAAGCACATCTTACCTGTAAATATACACTTGTTGACATCCTTCTCTTCACTCTCTGAGGCAGAAGTCTCCAATCTCATCCTTTCTAATCATCCTACTACTTGTCCGCTTGATCCTATTCCATCTCATCTCCTTCAAGCCATTTCTCCTGCAATGGTACCTGCACTCACTCACATCATTAACATATCCCTTCACATGTTTTTCCCTCAGCATTTAGACAGGCTTGTATAACCCCGCTTCTTAAGAAACCCACTCTTAACCCAACTCTTTTAGAGAACTACAGACCGGTTTCCCTTCTTTCTTTCATTGCAAAAACACTTGAACGAGCTGTGTTCAACCAAGTCTCTGCCTTTCTCACAGAGAACAACCTCGTCGAAAGCAACTAGTCTGGTTTCAGAAGTGGACATTCAACCGAGACTGCCTTGCTCTCAGTTGTTGAAGCCCTAAGACTGGCAAGAGCGGATTCCAAATCTTCAATACTTATCTTGCTGGATCTGTCCGCTGCTTTTGACACGGTTAACCACCAGATCCTCCTGTCAACCCAATTGGCAAAGGGCATCTCAGGAACCGCACTCCAGTGGTTTGAGTCTTACCTCTCAGATAGGTTCTTCAAGGTATCTTGGGAGAGGTGAAGTGTCCAAGTCGCAACATCTAACTACTGGGGTGCCTCAAGGCTCAGTTCTTGGACCACTTCTCTTCTCTGTCTACATGGCATCACTAGGTTCTGTCATGCAGAAACATGGCTTTTCATATCACTGCTATGCTCCCAAAGAGGCACAAAATCACTTTCACAGACTTTTAAATTAAATGTTCCCTCCTGGTGGAATGACCCGCCCAACTCAATCTGAGCAGAGAGTCCTTAGCCATCTTCAAGAATCGGCTAAAAACACATCTCTGCCATCTTTATTTGACCCTCTAACTCTAGCACTCTCTAATCTAATTCTATTCTTCAAAAGAAAAAAATTGTCCTTTTTAGACTTGCACTCTATTCATTTACTGCTTGTTTTCTTAAAAAAAAAAAAACAGTTGTTTTAAATTGTAATAATATTTCATAATATTGCTGTTTTTACTGTATTTTTGCTCAAATAAATGCAGCACGGGGTAAGCATAAGAGACTTATTTTCAAAAACATTAAAAAAAACAATCTTAATGATCTGAAACGTTTGAATGGTAGTGTATATTTGTAGTATGTATTTTTTCCTGAAGTGTGTCTGTGTCAAAGTAGTCATAATTAAATTTTTCCTGATTGCTTCCTCTATGATTCCGCACACATATGAAGTGCACAAACAGATAGCCTTCTCAGACAGCAGGTGAATACCAGTGGCTGTCTTGACAAGTATCCTTGTAAGCACAGTCGGTTGTTTTAAGTGAAAGTAAACAGTAAAGAAAATATCAAATGTACATCAGTATAACGGATCCGTGCATTTCTTATGTAAATAATGTTAATC
>NW_015539926.1:430614-434572 GCF_001515605.1 Sinocyclocheilus anshuiensis
TACACATATATACATATATATATATATATATATATATATATATATATATTCAAATTGTCTGATATTTACTGACCCTGACTACAACAGAGTGTTGAAAAGACAGAGAAAAACAGAGAGAAGGAGACAAGGCAAAAAGAAAATATACTCTGTAATTTCAGTCAAGAAGATAAATGCCTCACAGTGTGCCGACACAAGACCTTCACAATCCAGCAGTTCTGTGCCGGCTGCTTGATCATTTATGTGAAGTTCTCGCCTCTGAAGTTTTAGTCTATGTCACCCTTACTGCAGATGGCCTAAAGTCTCAGAGTAAGCCATGGCCACATCCATCAGCAAAGTCTCCAAAGAGGTCCTTGCCTGGCCATTTCAGAGCAGGATTTGAAAAGTGCTCTGTAACCCAGGGCCACACTCAGTTTGACTGAAATCTATCAAGGATTCTTTATAAGAGAAAAGTATGAAAGCCAAACACAATCTATTATGAGGTGGTATTAAACAACAAAGCCGTGCTACACCAGTAAAAAGTTTGCTGAAGTTTTTGAAAAGTATATACCCTCAGGTCATCCAAGATGTAGATGATTTTGTTTATTCAACTGAACAGATTTGGAGAAATTAGCATTGCATCACTTGCTCACCAATGGATCCTCTGCAGTGAATGGGTGCTGTCAGAATGAGAGTCC
The DNA here is from genome assembly GCF_001515605.1 of Sinocyclocheilus anshuiensis. Lineage (NCBI taxonomy): Eukaryota > Metazoa > Chordata > Actinopteri > Cypriniformes > Cyprinidae > Sinocyclocheilus > Sinocyclocheilus anshuiensis. Next base: position 431,289 of record NW_015539926.1, read on the forward strand.
AAACTGATAAAAACATCACAATAATCCACACAACTCCAGTCCATCATTTAATGTCTTGTGACATTTTACATTGAAACCACTGCTTCTTGCTAAACTACCAGTCCATAATCCATAATAAAGCTTCCTCCAGTGAAAAAGTCCATCCTCTATTGTCCTCTCACATCAAAATCCATCAAATTGTTTAGAACTGTTTTGACTTGTAATCGATGCTTGATATGTGCATATTTCTCTCCTGACTCAGACGAGACAGCTTTTAAACTGAAGAAAGTAATATCATTGATAGAAAACTCATTTGAAGTTTCTTACTGAAACACAACTTTTTGCTTCACAAGGCACTGATTGATGGACAGGAGTTGTGTGGATTACTTGTGGATTGTTATGATGTTTTTATTAGCTGTTTGGACCCTCATTCTGACGGCAACCATTCACTGCAGAGGATCTACTGATGAGCAAGTGATGTAATACTGAATTTCAAACTTGTTCCGATGAAGAAACAAACTCATCTGCATCTTGGATGGTCGAGGGTGAGTAAATTGTCAGAACATGTAAATTTTTTGTGTGAACTATTCCTTCCCGGTTCAAGTCCTGGTTTTTCTACACCAGTACAGTTTGATGTAGTGCGCCCCTCACTTCAGACTGTGACTAAAGAGTCCACTGATTTAAAACAATAGCCTGCTGCGCTACTCAAAGTACCACACACCAGATGGGCAGAACGGGCCTTCACGCATCACAAAACCAAACATCCAAGTCTGGCGGGTTCAAGCAGCACCAGATGATTCATGTTACTAGATCAATCGCCCATCCGCTGTTCAGTTTCACAGCAGAGACAACAACTCATGCCAACACTTCACTACTGAGAACACTGCACTGACAGGGGGTGTGTATGAAGGTATATGTAGGGGTGAGAGACTTTCCCACAAAATCCCATACAGCCTTTTTTTTATTACATTAATTTAACATATATTACATTTTTATATGCTACTTCAATATACCAAAAATTAACACAATTGTACTGTGCATGCCTAAAAAAATATAGTACTTAATAATATAGTACAAAAAAAACATTATTATGTTATTGTAGCTAGCAAAGAGAAAGAAAGATATAAAGAAAAAATACTTTCTATCAGATAGTAAAGCCATGGTTTTTTAACATAAGAATATGAAATATAACCTAATTCATGTACAATCACATTTATATGAAGACAACTTTTTGAAAGAAATTAATGTTCATTTAGCAAGGACACATTAAATTGATCAAAAGTGACACTAAAATACATTTATAATGTTCCATTATAAATAAATGTTGTTCTTTTGATTGTTCTCTTTATCAAAGGAATTCTGTAAACAATGTATCATTTGTTCCACAAAAATATTAAGCACTACAACTGTTTTTATCATTGATAATAATAATTGGAAATGTATGTAGCAAATCAGCATAGAATGATTTCTGAAAGATCATCTGACACCACAGACTGGAATAATAAGGAAGAAATTACATTTTTAAACTACATTAAAATTGAAAACAGTTATGTATAATTGTAATAATATTACACAATATTACGGTTTTACTATATTTTGATCAAATAAATGCAGCCTTGAAATATAAATAAATAAATAAATATTACCCAAACTTTTGAACGGTAGTGTATTAGGAAAAAGAAAAAAAAAGTCCAATGATATTAATATGGTCAGTGAAAAAATTAGTATTACTACAGTACTTTATTTTTTTAGTATAATTAGCAATTAAGAAAGAAAGAAAGAAAGAAAGAAAGAAAGAAAGAAAGAAAGAGTAAAGGAAGAAAAAATAATACACAAGATCTCAGAGTCAAGTACTGTAAAATTTAATCAAAGGTAAAGCATAACAACAAAACCCCCTGTACTGTGGTAATGTTTTCTGGTTCTGGTGGGCTTACTGCGATTACGGGCTGCTATTCATGCAGGCAAATGTAATCCATTAAAACAGAGGGCAGTGTTATCTATATTAGAATGTGCTCTGCTGTACTGGTCTGTGTGTGGTGAATGTGGTAGAGAAATTGTGGAGTCGTAACTCAGCAGTGGTCTTTCCTTTAAGGCACACTGTGCAGTAACTGACGGCCTGTGTTTTCTCTCCATGGGCTCTTATGAGCAACTTTAATGGAAAAGCTGGACAGGATCCAAGGATGGGACAATTTTGCTGCGCCTCTGTTCTCTGGGCCTAAAAGCAAATTGCAGCCACTGTTTCATCTTAAAAACTAAAAAAATGCATCGCTTTTGGCCCTACAGTATTTCACAAGCATTACCCAGTGTGCTTTGCGGTCTTCAGGCATGATTAGACACTGATGTAGGAATACAGCATGCCTCAATGGGACCATGATAGTATGGAGTTGTATTTAGACATGTGAATTTGACAGTGGAAATAAAATAAAATAAAATAAAATACTTCACAGAATAAATTCATCATCAACATCATAAACTCTAGAGAAGGAAAGTGTGTATTTATGTGGGGTAAAAAGCAGTATAACGTTTACAGGGATCTAAAAACATTATCTCCTCTGTCATTTAAATCATGCAATTAAGTCATTTGCAGGACAGAGGCTATAAAAAATTTGGAAACAAGAGCTTGAGTTTCAAAGGGCCTTAAACTGGATGGTGATCTTCAAGTTTCTGCACTAACTGAAGTAGCCAGGTGTTCACTTAGTTAAAGTCTTCACTGTGATCTTCTCATTGAAAGATAATTATCATTAAGAAAACAGTAGGGCTTTGCGATTAATTGAAATCGAATCGAAATCGCGATTTGAGACGTTGCGATTTCCTAATCGCAAAGCCTGCGATGTGTACGCGATATTACTCTGTTCCAGAGCATATGCATGACTGCCAGCCTTGAGTTGCAATCTTACTTGCCCTGGGCAAGAGTGAGCGCACCTCCGTTCTCCCCAATCAGCACTGCTCTAGCCAACTGCGTAAACACACACCATTAAAAAAAATAAAAATAAAAAAACCGGACCGCGGGACGGGAGAGAGACAGAGTAGGGTTATGGCGTCTACTGGGTCAGATCAATAGTTAGGCAAATTAAAACTAAAGAAAACCGTATGCAACTTAAGCTTCGAAATGACAGACAACGAACAAAAAAGGTAATTTGCAAGAGCTGCGTCACAGCCCATATCAAAAGCTCCCTTATCAGTTCTGTTTTCAATACTGGAGAATAAAGATACATTGTTAGATGTTTTTGTTAGTACGTGAACGTTATCTTACACATTTTATCTCCCCAACAGATTAATTTGAAATAAGTTTATAATGCATGTTG
>NW_015539926.1:435635-456999 GCF_001515605.1 Sinocyclocheilus anshuiensis
ATTAAATTAAATTAAATTAAATTAAATTAAATTAAATTAAATTAAATTAAATTAAATTAAATTAAATTAATCATTGCTGACCAAGCTCAATAGGTTTTTATTTTTATTTTCTCTACACACCTGGTCTAACATTTAATTTTAGTTTGGCTAATATTGTAACCTCTGCCAATGGTTTGTTTTTATTTGGTTTTTCTGAGGCTCACCATTGCATCATGGTGATTATCAGGCTGCCAGGCCATCATGCCTTAGAGTAGACCAATAAATCTACAAATAGCATTGGGCCTCAACCACCATCATGACCCAAAGCATGACCTCAACAAACCTTGACTAATTACAAACAGATTTGCAAACATAATGTCATGCAGGTTCCTTCCAAGCTGGCACAAAATCGCTCTAACAGACACACTCAAATATATTTTAGCCCATGTTTAGGTGTCTTTCCATTGGGACCAGATCACTCAACCGAGTTCAGCTCTTACAGCCACTTCTAGACATGCGATTAGCCGAGCGTTGAGTTTTTACCGGCTGATAAGTACAGCCATTAATCCAGCTGTCTAACACACACATCCTACAATGCAGAAACCTAACAAAGGGCCAGAGTGCTACAAGAACGAGCTATCCAGCTGTATCAAACCCACCACATCCACATGACTCGCACCGCAGAAACCACTACAAACAAGTCGCACTTCAGTAACTCAGTAAAAAACAAAGAACTTGTGGGCATCTAGAGTTTAGGTTTGAAATCAGCTGTGAACGCCTTGTTTAGAAGAACAATCAAAAACCAAGTGTATTTTTAGTCTACAAACTTGTAGAATGAATCTAACAATCCATAGAACTTGAAATGAAGGCCAAAACGACTTAAAAGAAGCTGGCTGGAGTCTTTTTTGGCTGTTCCCCATCAGAAAAATAAGCCACAACATACATATCTGGTACCACATCAATGTCTCAGCTGTATTACTGACTTACTGGGTGTATTAGGAGCAGTTTCGATTCCACACTTTGAAGTCCTGTTTATGAAGGGATACTGAAGATGAACTCGACATAAACTTGACTTAGAAAACGCTTAAAAACTACCAGATGAGACATGGATTTGATTAAATGTGCCAACTGTAATCAAACTATTTTAATTTCCATTCCACATGAAAAGAAGTACTGTGCTGTCTCCAAATGCACTTTCCACAAAAAAATACACAACTGGAGCTGACATTAACTCTGAGGGCTTCCAAAGCTGCAAATATGAGCTAGTTTTGAATGTAGTAATACAGACATTTACAAATGAAGAATTCTTCTGCCAGTATACCTTTGTCTCTCTATTCTAGCTGCACCTTCCTTTCACACCTTCACTTTTGTCAATTCTCATTCTTGCTATTCCACCATGTGATTTCTCTCTTTCTACAAAACATATAGGACTTTGTGTATAAAAAGTTCTGTCTGTACTTAAAAGAAGTCAAATTAATCTACCAGAGTACCGAGACAAAATATACATGCAATCTATGAAAATAAATATTTAATGCACTGTTGCTTCCCAAATAAATTGATCTGTTAAAAATTTGTAGATATTTTAACCAAGCAAGACAGTTCTATTAAAAAGACGTCATTTTTGAAGTGTACATCACAGTAATATATTACAGTAATATTACAATTTTAAAAAATTGTTTTCTATTTTAAAATGTCATTTATTTCTGTAAATGCAAAGCTGAATTTCCAGCAGCCAATACTTCAGTCTTCAGTGTCACATGACCCTTCAGAAATCATTTTAATATGCTGATTTGGTTGATTTGATTGGTTGTCAATATTGAAAATGTACATGTAATTAATTCAGAACAGTGTATATACACAATCAGCTTTTTATGATATTTGATATTTTGATATTTTTGTATTTGCACTGTAATGGTTTAAAGATTAAAGCCAAAAGATTATTAATTCAGCGAAAAAGAGCAAACAAATTTATTGCAACAACAAACAACAGCAAACAAAAAGCACATTACAAAACGTTAATACATTTCCAATATTAACACAATTGGAAAGGCACGTAAATGCAAAGAACCCATTCACATGAGACCTGACATCTGTCTGTTCTTTTCAGATGAGATTTTTTTTTTTGTGATGATTGTAGTGACCTCATCAGTCTGGATAGGTCGACTTAAAGAAGATCTGGAGATAATACATGACTTGGGGATCTCCTCCTAAGATATAAACACGGACACACAGACTCCAGTGTAGTTGAAATTATAGCCCAAATATATCCTGGCATGTGCTTAAGATGATCTTTTGGTAAAGACAGATTGGGGGGGGTTTGTGGTAAGACCGCTGAGTCAATCTCCTGGCTTTACTCTGATGAGCAACGACAGTCGTGTCAGATGTAATGCACTTCACATCTGAACAGTAATATACAATACGTTTCATCTCGGTTTAATGCAAATGCGCCCTTCGTTTCATCATGGTGATGCTGAAGCAACATATATCTATAGCTAATATTTCTAATACAGATAAATAGGAATGATAAGACTCTTCAGGCATTATAGCTGATCTCAACTCAAACTCCAGTCTCCAGTCTAGCATGTCTAAATGATAAGAAACATATCTTGTTATTTAGCGTTCCCTTCACGTTATGACTGTACTATTACAATTTCCACGAGCTCGCTTTGCAGTCCCCATAATAAGCAGTCTACAGACATCCCTCTATCCCCAGACTCCAGACATTCTGACTTTTTTGGTATTCTTTTCTATTCTAATCATTACCAACATTAGCGAGGGGCCTGGTCAGGTTAATGCAGCATAATATCAATTGTACTTGTCAGTGAGCTCAGAGCGTGACACATTCGAAGATGCAAATTGGCCAATCAATACTGTCAATCATTTACAAATGCCAAAGATGTGCAAAGCACAGTATAGCTTGGCTTTGCATGGGTCATTTTGTAAGATCTGACATTTGTAAATAAATAAATTCTAAACAGTGAAGGAACAAACAAACATAAGTGGTTAAACAAAACCAGTCGTTTGACAAATAAAGACTGGCAGCCCTGGCAAATCTGGCAACCCTACATCTGTCCTTTGGGTCAGATAGTCTCAGTTTCTCCTTCCCTCTTCTTTACTCTTATACTTCTCCTTCTGCCTCCACACCCCTCTCATTCTTTTCTGTCTGCTCTCTCAGTTTACATCTGCTCCACATTACACCAGAAGGCGCCCTGTCAATTCATTTCAAGCTCATCTGCACAGCTTTCTGAAAAAGCCTCCATCTTGCTATGACTAAGCTGAATCACTTTACCTGCAGGGCCTTTCAACACCTGCGTAAAAACCACAAAAATCCAAACAAAAACCACAAACCCTGGGAAATCACATGAATGCTGAAACACACTGTCATCAGTACTGTTGCAGTTGTAATGCAAATGCACCATTTTTACTATATCTGGCAAATGACTGGATATGACTGGTTATGATCAGCTGTGATTGGTTCGTGTGATAAATCCCGCCTCTTGTTTTCGTGTGCATTCCGCATTTCCGAATCAGTCTGAATGAACATTATAATGGCATTAATGGGAAGACTAATTTAAAAAAAGTAAGTAAACAACTCACACACTAGATATTTATGTCAAAATAAGACAATAAGACATAACAAATATCCTGAAAACCTTGAAATGTCCTGAAAACATGATATGAGGGAGTTTTAAGTGAGTAATCAGCTTGGTGAGATTAATTTAAAGTAAATCTCTGTGTCTGTGACCAATATTTACCAAGCTTTGATGACTAATGATCCGAAAAATTTTAAAAATTGTTCAAAGTTAGCTATTAAAAGAATAGCTGAACATAAGTTCACAAATAAAATATATTGTTTAAATTGTTACTGCCTTGAGGTATTATTTTAGAATAAATGTAAAATGTTTAAAAACACTAACTTGATTCATACTTGGCTTTAATAAATAGAATATTGATTGCATTGTTAATGTAAAATGATAAAAAATAGTTTTTTTTCTGATAGTGTAAGTAATGTTTATTTAACCAAGAAAATGTTAATGCAGTATATATATATATACATACTATACATATACACACACACACACACACACACACACACACTAGTCAACATTTGAAGTGGATCAAAACCTTTCATCAAAGTTCTCCTAAAACCTAAAACAAAATGTGTCCTTGTCTTAGGACAACTTTGATTAAATTTTTGATCCACTTCAAATGTTGACTATTGTATATATATATAATAGTCAAGCTCTTAACAACATGTCAAGACCTTCACATTCTGTTCCATAGAGTTGTGCTCCATATCCAGTTTTTTTTTTTTTTAACACAAGAATGGAGTCGTTCAGGCAACCAACCCACTGATTAGTCTATTTTGAAATTATATTGTTTTTCACATCCCTAGGCACTGTCAAAGAAAAAAAAAAACCTCAAGAAAATGAAAATGTGTGCAGCGTGTTTAGAATTATGAAGACTAGCATAGCACATAGAACCACCTCAATACTGTCATATCCATATCGAAACAGTGACATTTTGAAGAAGGAGCGGATTTGCCTTTTACCTCATTCTATGTTCACACTTCAAATTCAGTCGATACAAATGCATCAAGCTCAGCTTAAAATGCCAATACCAATGCTCAGATAGCAAGGGCCAGGATAAGGCACTGAAGGATCGCGTTATTAGTGGAATATAGAGGGATTTTTTCGAAATGCCAATATGCCAGAGAGCACAGGGTATATAATGAGTCAGCATTACACCACAAATACTGGCAAGCCAAACCAAAACAGTGTTTGCACATAATGAGACAATATTTCTTGAGTAACCCCTCATGCATTTTCCACTGGCCTCAAATCAAGTCAAGACTGTACTTGATCTCTGGTACAATTGGCAGGCTCGCTTCCATTCAAATCCCAAGAGTAATATGCCCCTATGGCAAACTGTAATGTGGGGTTTGGTGTTTGGGTTTCATGTTCATGTTTTCCATGTCTTTTATTTTGTAATTGTTTCACCCTGTTAGTGTCATGCTTCCCTTGCCCTCATGTATCTCTGCCTTGTGTATGTGTCATGTTCTGATTGGTAGTCTTAGTCATGCGTCTTGTTTCCCATTGGTTTGTTCTTGTCATGTGACCCTCATTGTCTGATATAAGTAGCCATCATGTTCCCATAGTCTTGGTCGTGTATTGATGTTGTAACCCGCTGTCGGTGAGTCTAGTCTGTTTATGCCTCGTCAAGTCTGTTCATGCCAAGTCAAGTCTCGGATTATTGTTTGGATGACCTGTAAATAAACTGCACTTGGGTTCTTCACTTCAACTCGCCTTCAGTGGATAATTCGTTACACAAACGTAATACAATGAAACTTGGCTGACCTCAGCACACTGTAACCAATTACGGATGAGATCTACACCAGATGCTTACCTTGTGAGCTATAAAGCAAACATCAGCTGCTCAGAGAACATGTTATTAGGATCCTACATGATGATTATTTTCCATAAACATATCAAATTCACTCATATTTTGAGTATTAGTGCTGATGTTCAGGGTTTGGAAACAACTTACATGTTTCAACAGCCATTGTAATGTCCCAAGAGGCCCCTGGAAGACTTAAACATACAACTAAAGAACTGAAGGAGCATGAAGGCAGTGAAAAACTAGATATCTGGAGTTAACTGGATGGGCATATCCCTGCAGCAATGTTTCTAGAAAGCCTTCCCAGAATTGCTTAACAAGCATGGGTTTGGTGTCCGACATACTTTTGGCCATATAGTTTTAGCAGAGATATCAATCATGGCCGTGAAATATAGTCAGTTTTGGCAGACTGATGAACTGAAATTATCTTTAGGTCTGGGGGCAAATTCACTTTCATCTCAACATCAAAAAATATTATTCAAACAGACTGGCATGATAATTATGAGCAAAGAGTATGAGATTTGTTTAACTCTATTTGACATATCATAACAATAACTGATTTTCAGACCGCATCGTCTGATTCTGAGGAAGACAAGGAAACTGGAAGTACAGCAGGGATCAAGATATTAGAAAAAAACTGCTTTAAAATCAGTGTACAAGTGTAATCAAGAAGGGCAGTATAGAGAACTACAAATGCCACCTAAAAATAAATTAAGAAATGAATTACTAATTTATTAATTCAAAATAAATTTTAAATACATTTAAAAAAATTGTTTCAATTTGACATATGTATATACATTTTGTGCGTGTGTGTGTGTGTGTGTGTGTGTGTGGGTGTGTGTGATTTATCGTTTTATATTTTTAGTAATTAAATATTAACATTTAAAAAAATTGTTTCAATTTGACATATGTATATAAATTTTGTGCGTGTGTGTGTGTGTGTGTGTGGGTGTGTGTGATTTATCGTTTTATATTTTTAGTAATTAAATATTAACATGATTATTAATTCCATCATTTTATTTTTTAAAGGGCAGAGATCCAACTGAGCACCATAACCACATCTCAAATTCCCAACTTCACCTCATCAGGAAATACAATGACAGCTTTACACTTAGGTCTGAAGGTGTAGATAAAAATTGTGAAGTTTCATAGCTGAAGTTTGACTGACAGGTGAAGCAAACTTACCGGAGTCTCTTGTAGTACTGCTTGACCTTCTCCAGGGATCCAGCATTGATTTGGGCCTGATACTCTTCCACTGACACGCTTTCTCGGTAATAATATCCCTCCATGCTCTCCAAGGCTATTAAAAAAAAATTACGTGACGCATTGGATTTCTTTCAGACGTTTAGCTATGTATCAGTTACTATTATTATTATTTTTAAAAGTTAAGGGTAGCTTCACTTTGAAAGAGCATAATTCAGCATTTTTGCCATGCTTCAGGCTAACTGTGTCCCATACAAACACACCGTACCCTGGGTGAACAGGACGGGGTAGATTTTGAAGCTACCACCGTGTCTTAGTCTCTGGGGTAACTGCTGGAAGTAGAATGCCTCTAGGTAAAAACAGACCTTCAAAGCCTGCCGTGTGCCCTCAACTTGGTATGAGATGGGCATGTCTGGAGACAAAGAAACAAAGTCATCAGTTTATGAATAAAATATTTCATGCAAACACACTGGTTCCAAGTGACTTTTTGAATACTGAAGTTAAGAATATAAATACTGCCACTACTGTAAATGTGTGTAGTTATTTACATAAATTACATAAAAAATTAAAAAATGTAAAAAAAACAAAAAACATTTCAAATACTTTTGGATAACATTATTATGTACATGTTCCACTAACAGCAACCAGTAAGTGTCCAGATCTGAAAAATACTCATAATATTAATAGAAAAACACACAATTTTATGATTTAGAAAAAAAAAAAAAAAAAAATTGTAAATGTTTTGCCAGAAAAATGGGCTTTTGCTATATTCATTTAATATAAATCCTCATATCTTGAATGATATTTTGTTATATAATACAAAGACATAAATACTTTTTGGCTTGAGTGTCCAAATACCTTTTGGGGACACTGGAAACATTACTAGTAAAATTAGTTTTAGAATTGTGCTAAAAAAAGTAATTATTTCCGGTTAAAACAGGAAGTGCTTCTTCAAAGAGAACTTACTAGCAACAAGAGGCTCTCCTTCAAACTGCCGGAAATAAAAGGTGACCTTCTCCAGGTCTATGAGAGCAATGTGTGTGTCTTCTAGCATGGCCTGCTCATCCGTCTAAAGAAAAAAATGACATACTGTAACAAAAGTACAAAACCATTATTAAACTACATGTGTTTAATGAAAAAGCTGTGTTGAAGGTCTGATAGTATGAGTGAAATATATATAAAAAACGGGTGGGGGATTGTGGTGTGCTTAGGTATAGATCCAAAATTACAATGATGACTTCCTGTTGCAGACACACTGAGAAATTCATATTTTCTTCATCCTCCACTCTATTCATTTTAGTTCATCTTCTGCCTGCGTACACACATTATGCCCGTGGCTGTGGATGAGACCATCCACATACAAATCTGAACAAGTCTGGTCTGAGAATCGTGGGACCTCTCCTCACACATCTGAAAACGACACCTCTGCCTGATATGCGGGCCGACTCTCTCAACATCCCCATGTGCCAGATGCTACAATCCTTTCATCTGGGGGCCTACAAAGCTGCCAAGCGTTATCATGTCAAGAAATTACCTTCGGGTTGCTCGCTGCCTGCTCTCCCTCCCCCGAGTGTGTTCGGGGATGGATGGGGAAGAGCATCAGTGCTGTGGAGATAAGACTAAAGTCTCAAATGCAGGGAATCTTCATATTACATGTGGGTTTCATTTCTACGCCAACTCGGCCTGACTGCTTTGCTCTGACTACATACTGGATTTAAACATGACGTACTTCATCAAAGCATCCTTTATCTCTTTATATTCTCTAAATAAAACAAATTAGAGAATGCTCACCAATAGATCCTGTTGTGTGAATGGGTGCCGTCAGAATGAGAGTTCAAACTGCTGATAAAAACATCACAATCCACAAGTATTCCACACGACTCCGGTCCATCAATTAATGTCTTATGAAGTAAAAAGCTGTGTTTCTGAGAAACAAATCCATCATTATGGCATTTAACTTTAAACCATCGCTTCTAGTCCATAATCCATAATAAAGGCATAATAAATCCATAATTTTCCAGTGAAAAAGTCCATCCCCGATCCACAGATATATCTGTTTGGAACTGCTTTGGACTGTTTTCACTTGTAAATGGTGCTTGATTTGTGCATATTTCTCTCCTGATTCAGATGAACAACTTTTTCAGTTGAGAAAGCAATAGTACAGTATGGATAGAAGAAGGCTGGAAGCAATGGTTTGAAGTTAAAAATATCTTCTATAAACATGCAGCTTTTTGCTTCACAAGATATGAATTGATGGACTCGTGGAGTTGTGTGGATTACTTCTGGATTATTGGGATGTTTTTATCATCTGTTTGGACTCTCATTCTGACGGCACCCATTCACTGCAGAGGATCCATTGTTGAGCAAGTGATAAAATTTCTCTAAATTTCTCCAAAATGTTCCAAAGAAGAAACAAACTCTTCCTCATCTTGGATGGCCTGAGGGTGAGAACATTTTTAGCAAATTTTCATTTTAAACTATTCCTTTAAATATGAACAGCGAGAGTAATAATAGTCTTATTTATCCATTGGCTGAGAAACATTCGCATTTTGCCTCTGTCATAAAGTGACTTTGTGCAAATAAATCTTTCACATAAAGAACAACCCCAGCAATGCAAATAAAGAAATGTAATCCTCCGGCCTCAATCACGACCAGGTGAAATCTGATCTCAAGCTGAAGCCAGAGACAGAAACACTTTACAAGACATGATAATCCTGCATTATCCTTTGGTCTGTCAGGATACCAGCTGATTGTGTAAATTGCTGGTTTGTGGGAAAACGCACATGGCTACAGTCATCAATTCAATAGGACAGAAAACTCTACTCAGTCACAATCCGCAGACGTGGATCTGACCTTGCGGCCGGTTGCGGTAAACAAAAAAGCAGATGTAATCTGCACGGAGGAGGACAAACAAAGTAAGAAAGTAGCTCAGGGATGCTGTCGGTCTCTTCACACTGTTTTCTGTTAAATGAAGAGTTAACTTGCTCATTAAAGGCACAGAATAATGGAATTTAGGTCAGATGTTAAGTAGCAGCTATTCTCTGTACTAAGCCTCACAACTATTATAAGAAATCATCACCACAACCATGATGCGTCATCCTGTTAAAAACAAAAATAAAATAAAAAGTTTTAATAATTTTTTTTTTTTTTGCAAAACAAAAAAAAAAAAATGCAAAAAAGCAGACATTAAAAAAACACTTTAAAAAAGCAGACAATAAAACAACAAAACAGTAAAAAAAAAGCAGACAACAAAACAGCTTTAAAACACAACAAAAAGCAAACAATAAAACAAAAAAAGTTTTAAAACAAAACAAAAAGCAAACAATAAAAAAACAGTTTTAAAACCAAACAAAAAGCAAACAATAAAACAAAACAAAAAAGCAGAAAATAAAACAAAAAATAAATAAAAAACAAAGCTAAAATAAAACAAAACAACCAAATTTCAAACAACTGATTTAATTCTGAATTCCTACTTCTTATTATTAATACGTTTTATTAATTTTCTTACATTATTATTTATTGATTATGTCTTGTGTATTATTGGCCAACATTTTATAATTTATATTTAATGTTTAATTTTTTTTTGTTTTGTTTTATATTTTATTTCACATGCTACGCTTCGTGTCATGCCTAACAAAACCCTTCAGCCTGACAAAATACCTACAACACTTGGCCTCTCATGGCTTATTATTGCTTTAACAACTACATCTTTATAGGCTATGCATCACAGACACAGAACACCATTATTTTGTAACAAAAAAATAAATCCTACTAAGCTGTGGGATGCTGGCCACATCGAGCAGGATTTTGACAAACATTCAAGTGCCATACATGACTCTTGGTCTAAATATATCCGACCCAAAGGAGGATGTCAGACTAGAAAGGCTGGTAAGGCTTATTTCAAGCCCACTGACCGTGGCAGGTACTCACCAAGTTGGGGGAGAGCAGGGATTGGAAATGCAACAGAAGACCAGCGGAGGAGATCTGCTCCAGCCAGCGGCGACTGGCTTCCTGACTTTCACTCTCAATGCTGAGAGCTTGATTTAGCACAGCCAACAACTGCTCTGAGAAAGAACAAACCGCCGCCACCAGACTCTGACTAAACACCATATCTCTCCTCAACTGAATCTCTGAGTCTGAGGGAGAGAAGAGAGTTAAATTAGCATAATAGGGGCAAAAATAAGCCATTCGCTTAGTTCGCTGTTTTGAATAACATGAGGAAGAGTAAATGATGGCAGGGACATTTATAGGTGAACTATGGACAATAATATGCCCTCTTAATAAAACTTCTTCAGTCTCCACATTATGTCTAGTGTTTAAAGACTAAAATCAGAACCATCAAATGATCTTAAGACACATTCGTACTTCTCAATGAACTCAAAACACATTAGACACCATAACAAAACACTACTCTTTTTCCTCAGCCAAATGTATTTAATTTAGCTGCATTTTCTAGTCATAACCTTGAGAAACGGTGTCTTTTTATTCAATTATATTTCCTTAAGGGGATTACAGAAGTCTCTGAGGGCTCTGCTCATGTGGGTAATTTTTCTCGAAGGATGCTGGGCCGCTGTTGCAGGTGTGAGAGAAATGCTGTGTGAAGGAATTCTCAACTGAGTGCAATTTATTCAGGGTGACCTCAAAAGACTGCCTACTGTTTGGTGTGACAGATTATAGGGTCTGAATAAGTGTGTGGTGAAAAGACCGTACATGATGTGTTCCTTATTTGTCATGTATATAGTATTTGAATAATATGCATAAGTGAATTTGGTTTAATCGACACTCACCTGTGTATTGCAGCAGGACCAACAATAGGCGCGTTTTCACCTCTGAGGGAATATAAAAAGCAATGTCATTCATGAAATAAGTTCATTAAAAAATCTGTAAAAAAATCTGAAAATGCATGCCTTGTGTTTGGATTTACTGCATTTAATATCTGGTTGAATGAAGTACATAAAATGCAGATTTATACAAAAAAAAAATCTGATTATTATTATTATTAATGAATTAAATATTTCCTTTTCTGCGGTATAAAGTGAAGTGAATATGAACATGATGGGATTTTTGCACTGAAATAATACAGACAGAAGTGGCACAACTGTATAATGAATGTGATGCTGAATATTATCAATCTTAATATCCTTTGCAATAAAATAAAATAAAATAAAATAAAATAAAATAAAATAAAATAAAGTTTACCCAATGAAAATTAAGTTTACCCCAAAAAATTAAAGTTTTACCCAATGCTGGTAAAAAATTTCAATTATTCTTATTAATAAATGGAATATTTAATTTCCTTGTGTTATAGTCTTGTAAACACATCAGACTGGACTATAATGTTCTGCTTTTTGTTCATTTGTTTTTGCTGCTAATTCATCAGGTTTGGCATTTACACACGCACACATACAGCAGTGTAAAGAAGTTAAAATGCAGGAGAATGCTTTTTCAGCCCTTGCTGACAACTGACCTGAGGGAGTTAAAGCCAAATACTCATTCTCTGCCCTCCATAAACGCACATTTAGCAGTGTGTGCTTGAAAAATGGCAGCATCCAGCCCTATCGAGAGCTGCTGGAGTGGTTGTTTTTGGTCAGGATCGCACGTATGTGGTGTGTGTCGCTTTTGAAACCACTGACCTTCTGCAAACTTGGCGATGGTGTATGTGAGAGCCTGAACGCTGCTGGGCAGGTTCCACGGATCCTGCTTGACATGAAGCCGCAGTTTCTTGGTGCAGTTGAGCTTCGGCTCCATGTCCTGATGAAACTCTGTCCAAAAACAATCACAGGATCATTGGAGTCAAACGTGCAGGATCAAACAGACAACTACACTAAACTGAAGAATACACATTTACGCAGCACACAAGACCCTGTGGAGTAGGATCAGTAGGGACGAGTGTTGTAAAAATATATGATATATAGCTCCAATGCCCTTACAGTAGATGGCTCTGGCGATGATAAAAAGGTATGGCAGTGGCACACATGGCATTTCTCACACACACCTATCCACTTCCTGCTCCGTTTAGGGAAAAGGAGGGTGGGTGAGATGGGCTTACATCATTCGATTCGTCTCAGTGATTATATAATAATTTCCTTTGAGCTCTCTGTAGTGATGTAAAACATTTTCAGGAATCTACCACACACAGAGTAAAAGCAGGTCCACTACTGAGACAAACAGTTATAATAATAATAATAATAATAATAATATATTGTTTAATATTAGTTTATTTAAATAACTTATTATTAGTAGTATTGTTGTTATTATTATTATTATTATTATTAAAATACAGTATATTTGTATCCACATATTTATATTTAAACATCAAATATTTACATATTGCAAATATTTCTGTATTTGCATATTCAAACGTTCTCTGTATTACCTGCATAAATACAATTGTCTTTGTATGTTAGTCTCAATTATTTATTTATTTATTTATTTATTTATCCCTGCTTATGTTAAAAGTACCAAAATATAATTTAAAACATAAATTATTAAATTAAAAAACAACATTTCAAAAAATGTTAGTCAACTTGAGTCACAAGCAGAATAATACATTTTAATTACATATTAAAAATATGAAAAACAATGAAATACACATAAATAAACAATAAAATATGAATTAAAATACGAACTAAATAAAACAACAAAATCTACAATAATATATATATATGATAAAATATTAAATATGCAATAAAATAAAATTAATTTAAAATATTTGTACGAGATGTTTATATGAGAGTTATTTATTTCTGATAAGCTTTGTATACGTGTAAGCAATTATGGTTTTAAAGGGGCCTTTTTAGTATTTTAATTATTTTTTTTCACTAGCTCTAATAAGCAGTTCGGTTTCTGACTCTCAAATCCCATTTTCTCACCAGCATGCATGTGATAACTTAAATAAACAAATCACATGCACAAGCACACAAATTATAATCAACTGTTAAAACTGTGAGGACTCCATACTAATCTGCTCATCTCCTTACAACAGCAAAGCAGCACCATTTTGTGGAGGTATAAAACTAGATTCAGACCACACACACAGATAGAGCAGACATTCGCTGACTCATCACTTCATTTAAGATTTATTTCCCAGGCAAAGAGTTCCCTGCTTTCAAATATCACTAGAACAATGCCTACTGTGTTTATTAACCTACCAAATGACCTTGAGCCACATCCTGTGTGAAACTATGCCTTTGGGAATGAACTTTATTATCACATAAACCAGGGACTCAGGAGTTACTGCAGATTGCATTAACGTTTGTTTCTACTGTCAACACACTGAGAGCTTCGTACATGGAGCTGATTATCTATCATTGAGCTTCAGGCTCCTTAAATTAAACATTTTAATGTTTAAAGAGATTAAATCATACCGGCTTTTATGGGTGAAATTCACTTGAAAGTAAGCATTACTATGTCCTACTAATAGAAGAGTGCGCTTGAAGTAAGAACTCAGTGTTAATAAAAAAAAATTATAATAATAATAAAAATAATCAATAAACAAAATAAAATATAAAATACAAAAAACTATAGAATATAAAATACAATAAAAACAATATGACAAACAATAAAATTAAATTAAATAAACAATAAAATAAAAATAAAACATGAAATAAACAAAATTAAATTTTAACAATAAACAATAAAATAAAAATAAATAAACAAATAAAATAAAATAAACTACAAAAAAACTATCAAATATACAATAAAATAGAAAAATATAAAATGAAATAAACAATACAATAAAATGAATACAAAAAAAGCAATAAAATGAAACAAACAATAAAAAATAAAATATGAAATAAAGCAATATGAAATAAACAAATAAAACAATATTTGTAAAATATACAATAAAATATGGTAAAATATAAAATATGTATAAAAATAATAAAATTAAATAATACATAAAATAAAATAAAATTAAATAAACAATAAAATTAAATCAAATACCAACAACAATAAAATTTACAATAAAATATAAAAATATAAAATGAAATAAACAATAAAATAAAATATAAAAAATACAAAAAACTACAGAATATAAAATGAAATAAATCAATATGACAAACAATAAAATTAAATTAAATAAACAATAGAATAATATGTGACTCTGGACCACAAAATCAGTAATAAGGGTTTTTTTTTTTTTAACATCATCTGAAAGCTGAATAAAAAAGCTTTCCATTGGTTTGTTAGGATAGGACAATATTTGGCCAAGATACAACTATTTGAAAATCTGGATTCCGAGGGTGCAAAAAAATCTAAATTTTTAGAAAATCGCCTATTAATAGTCAAAAATTAAGTTTTGATATTTTTATGGCAGGAAATTTACAAAATATCTTCATGGAACATGATCCTTACAGTATTTAATATCCTAATAATTTTTTGCATAAAATAAAAATCGATAATTTTGACCCATACAATGTATTGTTGGCTATTGCTACAAATATACCCGTGCTACATATGACTGGTTTTGTGCTCCAGGGTGACATATTAAATTTTTTTTTTAAATAAAGTAAAAAATGAAATACATTTTATATAAGAGATATTTCTTTCTAATAAGCTTTGGATGTATGAGAGCAATTAAAGGGGTCTTTTCAAATGTATTACACTACTCCTTTTCAAGGGCGCAAAACGGTCACAAAATCTAGAATGAGACAGAGGAAGTGACCCAGACGATCTCTACGAGTCCAATGTCCTAGTGTCTTCAGATCAGATAGAGGAAGTGCCCAAGACTATCTCTAGTAGTCTGGTGCTCTTTATCTGTCCCAGATAAAATGAATTGTACAGATTTGATTAAGATGATTTGTAGTAAAGGACAAATCTGAGGTTGGAGCAGTCAATCACAGAAACCTTCACACTGCTCAGAGGAAACCCCCACCTTTAGCCACACTTCCTTTTGCCAACAACCCTTTACACATGAAATACAGGCCCAGATTTATGTCACTCCTTTTACCCTCTTCCTTCTTTCAGAGGAGCTATGCCAGAAAAAGTTCGAAAAAATCCATTGTCGGAGATCCCTGGAGATCATAATCTCATAAACATGTATAGTTTCTGAGTTTCAGCACACAATTTAAGTCCGACTTAAGTTATGCAAACCATAACAAAAAGTGCACTGAGCCATGAAAGTCACTTTAATGAATATTGTCTGTATGAATAAGCCTGTGCCAACACAATTTACTTCATTAACATGAGAATCTCTCGATACCTTGAAGTCCCCGTCCCGGAGTGAAGCACTTGGTCTGTTCAAAGGCTCGAGTCACAGTTGCCCCTTTCAACAAACTGGTGATGGACTCCACCTGAAAATGAGATCAGCACCAAGACATCACAGGAAATTAGTCTTTAATTAGCTGACTAAGCAAATGTGGACAAACTCAAAAGAATTTCTGTGTTTCTAAACTCAATCTCTTTGGTGCTTGTAAACCTAAAGTGCCCAAGGAGGCAGTCTGCACAAACAAAAGCCCCTTGAACTCCCACCCCATCAGCCGGAAAACCTTTGTGCTGCGTGTGAACTGGGAGTGTTGTGCTCCCGGAAACCTGCGTGCTATAAACCAAACAGCAGCCGAGCTGCACATTCTCCATTTTACTGGTGATTGAGACATCCTCATTAAAAAGTGTGGAGACAAAACAGATTGATCTCTGGGGGGAAATGACCATGGCCGTGGTGCATTATGTGAGGAACTTCAGTCTGGTTTTAGGTGTCAAAGAAGCCAAAGGTGAAGCTAAGTCTTCTTGAGAGCAGATGGGATAAAATAAAAAGGAAGCTAAACCACTTGTGCATTATTTAATAAAACTGCTTTTTTATTTATTTAAAATATTTAAATAGTAAATAACTTATTTGTTCATGTTTATTTTACATTTATATAATCCTTAAAGTTTAATTTTAATATGTATTATATATTTAATAATTTAATGACTTATTAATTAAAACATGGCATATTATTAAATAATTATTCAATATTACAATATGTGAATTATTTTTTATTATAATATTAATGGGTAGTTGACATGACATTAAGTGACTTGTTCTATATGCTAAACTATTTTAAACAATGTTTTTATATTTTTTATTTAATTCATGCTATTTTTATGACACTGGATTAAATATAAAACATATACAAATGCCAGACCATTTAAAGGAGCTTTTTAAAATAACACTTTACAACAAGATGCAATTCATTAATAATTAACAAACAAATTATTTTTAATTCATTAACCTTAACAAATCTTTATTATTTATTATCAGTTATTAAGGAACTAGGTATGAAAAACTAACAATGAACACAATTTTATTGCAAGGAAATGTATAAATAAATGTAAATGTATAAATTAATCAATAGATCAACTAATGTTAATTTATACTAACTTGAAAGGTATATGTAGAAATAAGTATATTAGTACATATAGAAATTCACTTATTATTATTATTATTACCACCATTATTGGTAACCCTTTACTTAAAGCCTGTATGTATAATGCATTATAAAGGGTTACTAAAGGGTATAATGGATTATAATTATTCATAATGTGTGTTGTAATACATTATATCTTGTCATAAATAATTATAACCGAATTTAAAATGCATAGTGAAACAATGAATTGATAAGTGTTATAATGTATTAATTGTGGTTACAATTATTCATGAGATTGTATAATGCATTATAATGTGCATTAAAAGGCATAATTAATGCATTAAAACTAATTTTATAATGCATTATACATAAAGGCTTTAAGTAAAGTGTTACCATTATTATTATTATTATTTATATACACAAAAATGGATAAGATATTTAAGATATCGTGACTGAAATGCTATTTGTTATGTACCAAAATACTGAAAAAAGTAGATTACATGCATGTGGATATAAAAAGTTTGTTTATCCTTACAGCAAACACACACCTGACTGAACAGATGCTCCAGGAAGCCGTGTAGCTTCTTCTGCTTGTCATGAGTTATCCATACACTGGTTGGCATCTCGTCACCTGTATGTGATTGATTGTGTGTGTGTGTGTGTGTGGGGGGGGGGGTAAAGTGGTAATCATTAAAGGATACCATCATTCAACACAGAGCCCTTAACACATTTGTTTCATTAGTGAGGTACTGCCATAACGATGCAAACAATTATCTCCTTCTCTCTGTCTTTCCCATCCTTCTCTTTCTCCATCTGTTCAGTAGTTAGCATCAAATGGCCATCAGTTTGGCACACTTTGTATTTTGGCGGGTTCTGTTTGACTAAGTGGAAAATGCGTGCTTGATGTGCAGTGCAATGAGATAAGAATCAATCTGAAAGGCATATCCAAGCACTTGCCAAATTTGATTACAGTCATGGAGGATTTATCAGGGAGGTGAACTAACAATGGTGTTGTGGCGTCAGACGCGTGCAGGATGATGTCTGGTTGCATTACCTGAGTCCATCTCGTCGCTGTGCACGTAAGAGCTGCAGTGACTGCTGCAGATGCTGGTGAACGACGCTATGGAGTTCCTGTTGCTGTTACAATCACTGGAAGAAATCAGATGAAAGTGTTATGAACAAATAATATAAATACTAATACATGACAGGATCACAATTGTGCTGAAGCAATCTGTTAAGATCACAGCAAATTCTTCATAAAAATAAAAATATAAGATAAAAAAAATAAAGAATTCTTCTGAATTTATTCCTTTGTGAGCTTTGGTGCAAATAAAGCCAGAAACAAAACAAAACAAAACAAAGCAAAACAAAGCAAAACAAAAAACAGAAACAAATCAAAACAAAGCAAAGCTAAGCAAAACAAAACAAAACAAAACAAAGCAAAGCAAAGCAAAGCAAAACAAAAAACTAAAACAAATCAAAACAAAGCAAAGCAAAACAAAAAGCAAAGCAAAACATAATAAATAAATATAAAAAATTAAAAAAAAAAATATAAATATATAATATAAATATACATTTAACTAAAATTTTTATTAAACTTTTGTCATGACATTACTTGACCAGAAAGAGGAAACTGACTTTAAAAGCAGACTGTTTATGTGGATGTCTGTTTATATAACACATACTTGTTTTGTGTTATGAACTGCTTTTGGAACACAATGTTGTGTGAAATCTGGCAGACATGATGTTTTAGAGAAGACACTACATCTAACTGTAAAAGTACTTAGTAGCTACTGTAAGACACATTACCTATAGGAGTCCCTGTTGCTGATGGTGTCGTGACCCGAGTCCTCCTGCTCATCTCCGGTCACATTAAAACACACTTTCTTCCCATTGCGTTCACTTTTCTCGCTCTCACTCTCAGCTGAAATGTAGCTCTCAGTGGGCTTCACTTCAGACCCTGTGGGATGTGTGATAGAGGAGAGCAAACTGTGGGAAATACAGAGAGAAAGAGAGAGACAAGGAGAACCAGAGAAAGATTAATCACACTTTAATCACACTGCAATCTATGTGCAATAAAAGAGTCAGAATCTACACCTCCAGAAACATATGTTCATGACTCACATAAACAGAGGGAAAGACACATCACTCTACGACTCTTTCACAGTGATCCAGGGGTGGATAATACGATAAATACTAGCAGTTGAAAACACAATGGAAATAAGCAACAACATTTGGAATAATTAAAAAAAAAAGAAAATTAAATAAAATGTCCATCTGTCCAAGGTGTTTTCCTTAACTGTCACATGTACACTGTAGCATGTACACCATAAGTGTATGGTTTGAAGAATGGATGGAAAAATTAAATAAAATTAAATAAAAAAAAATAATAAAAAAATAAAAATAAAATGGCCATCTGTCCGAGGTGTTTTCCTCAACTACTGTATGTCACATCACATGTAGCTTACACTGTAGAATGTTTACCGTAAGTTTATGGTTTGAAGATGGATGGAAAATATAAAATAAATTAAAATAAAAAAATTAAATAAAATGTGTGTATATTGCACAATATTGTGTAAATATTTATGGCACCTTTATAAAATGGAAAATATATATATTTTTAATATTATTGACTAGATATGCTGAAGACACTACATGACCTGAATATTGCAACAAAGATGAACATTATAGTGGGAGACATCTGTCCTATAACTTCCTTAAAGTCACAATATATAAAACAATGTCTAAAATATTTTGTATCTAACAACTGCTGTAAAAATGCAGTGGTCTATTATTTAGTTTTTGTTTCATTTGTTGTGTTATTTATTGTCTTATTCCTGTTGTTTGTGGATTATTTCCATTGTGTCGTGGCTTGATTTGGTATGTCTGTGGCTCATTTCCCTTGTGATATGGTTTATTTCCATTATGTTGTGGATTTCTCTGTTGCGCTGTGGCTTATTTCCTTTGTGTTATGCATTTTTCTATTACACTTTCAACTTGCTTTTGTTATGCTATGCATCCTTTCATCCAACTGTCACTTTCCAAACCCTAACATCTTTTAAGTCTCGCATGGTTTTCAAGTTATATTTGAAACATTTCGAGAGGATCAGGCACAGTGTGTCAGGAGTGTTGAATGTGTGAGGATGACCAGAGCCAAACAAAATCACAACCTGTTTGTGCTTGGCTTCCGGACAACAACTCGAGGAAGTTCGAGGTCCTCAAAATATGGATAACATCAAAACATGCATATACAGCTGTGCCAACAGTCATAACTCCGTTAGGAGAACGACAAAGAAAATTTAGACGCTTATTCTCAAACATGGGGACATTTAAGCCATATTTTCAGTCTGGTTTTGAGGCCCAGTCTCTCCACACATGAATACTAACATGTCAAGCCTTGTTTGAGTTTCAGGACAAACCCCTCTGGGTTCTTTTAATGAGAGGGAAAACATAGACATACTTTCATGGAATATGTTCCCTTACGAGCGCAAACCGTAACTCTAATTCTCATCCTAACAATAAACAAAACCTCAACGAAATCACTTCCAACCCAAACCAATTCTGCAAGTGAGAACCTGAGAAAAGTTTCTAGCGATGCCTCGCTCGTGAGATCGCCTGAAGGCGTCTCCAGCTGCTCTAGTTCTCCAACTTTGCGGTTTTCTTACAATGTTCCCTCCTGTCAAAGCAGACAGGTCGCCACCATAGAGTACCCTTCTGTCGCCATTGAAAAGAGCACCCAGTGCCGCTATTGGCTGTAGCTTAATAAGGAAGTGTGCGCAGCATGGGGCCTCGAGGGGCACTGAGCATCAAAGTGAGAAGAAGTGGAGGAGGGGAACACTGATGAGAGTCTGCAGGGGAGATCTTGGTTTGGGTCCATGGGTCTCTCTGCCTCGGTCCTTTATACATGAGTGCTTTCATGTAACATGTGAGGCTCTTTACATTCAGCTAATGTCGTGCAGCTGACTCGGCACTTTCAACTATAATCAGAATGTGACTTCTGGTCAAGTCACACTCGCAAATACAAAAGAGATCGCTATCTGAAACAGCTGAGAAGACAGATATGAAACATCTGCATTTAACTAGTAGGACAGAAGCCAAAGCCAAAGGAACAGAATTTAATATGGGTTTTATGGTATATGATCTATGTGGATAAAACGTTCTTTGATTCTTCTGAGCAAAGTAAAGCTGTCCAGAAAAGAGCTGCTTATGTGAACACTACTTATAAGCGCATTTGCAACCCATTCGGAAAACTTGAAAACGTTATTAGTTAAATAGCGCTAGGAGCATCTGTTAATAAAGGGATAGTTCACCCCAAAATGAAAATTCTGCCATAATTTCCTCACCCTCACGTCATCCCAAATCTCTATGAGTTTCTTTCTTATGTTGAACATAAAAGAAGATATTTTGAAGAATGCTGGTAATCAAACAGTTGAAGACAT
>NW_015539926.1:457040-468972 GCF_001515605.1 Sinocyclocheilus anshuiensis
TAGCATTACAGATGCTCTGCTCAGCTCTCCTCTCTGTGCAGGTGGGTTTCAAAGACAGAATTAATGTTTGTAGCACTTTAGCATCCATGACTAACACGTTCCCGCTCCGCAGCTCCGGAAATTATCATGAGAGTTGGCAGGAAATTTAAAGCAAAAGCACATGTAGACACAATGTATGGAATAAACAAATGGAAACACATGTCCTAAGATTTCATAACACAATCAGTTATTATCACAATGTGTCAGTCAGAGAATAAATGAATACAGCTTTGGAATGACATGAGGGTGAGTAAATGATGACAAAATGTTCATTTCTGGGTTAACTATTCTTTAAAGAAAACAAATATGATACATAGATTTTAGGAAACTTAAAAGGTTTTTTTCACCCCAAAATGAAAAATCTGTCATTAATTACTCACCCTCATGTCGTTCCGAAAAACATCAGTGGCTCAAACTTCAATTTTGCGAAGCTACAAGAATACTTTTTGTGCGGAAAGAAAACAAAAATAACAATTTATTCAACAATTATTTTCCCCCCCCGAGTTATGTCTTCCGCCATTTTGGAGAGTACCCAAGAACATAATCAACGTAACCAGCGTTGTTTACGTTGGGGGGGGGGAAGCACGCACATGAAAGTAATCCACATAATCAGCGGTTTTTACGCTTAGGGGAAAGCGTGCGTATGCATTGTGATACTCTCCAACATGGCGGAAGACGGTAACTCGGGGGAGAAAAATTGTTGAATAAAGTCGTTATTTTTGTTTTCTTTGCGCACAAAAAGTATTCCCGTAGCTTCGCAAAATTGAAGTTGAGCCACTGATGTCACATGGACGGTTTTACCGATGTGCTTACTACGTTTCTGGACCTGGGAACATTTCATTGCTCTCTATGGAGGGTCAGAGAGCTCTCGGATTTCATCAAAAATTAATTTGTGTTCCGATGATGAACGAAGGTCTTATGGGTTTGGAACCACATGAGGGTGAGTAATTAATGACAGAATTTTCATTTTGGGGTGAACTAACCCTTTAATCTATGGGAAATCCTAGTACATGTAAAAGTAAAAATAACTTACATTATTATGATAAAAATTAATAACATTTCAGGAATCAAAATTGTAGGAGCATCATTTTCTGTAGGGTTTCCACTCCACTATTTTTAACCAATGAATATACAGTACATGACTCTTCCAGTTGATTGATTTACTGGATATGGATATTCTATTTTATTCCTATTTTTTCACAATAAATATTTTAGAGCTTGTAACTAGGAAAATGTGGCATTTGAAAATTTTATTAATTTATGACCTTTCCAGGTACATAAATCACATTTAACATTTGACTTCCTCATAAATCCCGGGAATCCTGGGTCTTCAAAGAAAACAAACAGTTGTTGAGGTGAATTAAAATATGAATTATCTTGATTTTTATTTGTTTTAGCTTATTTCAATGCATGTTTTGTCTTATTTTTACTACAAGAGTGCCTCGGAGTATTTCATCTTCTCAGTTTGGTATTTACCTCCAAATATTCAAAGAGCACCGTTGATTACGTGAAGAGACCAGTGCAGCATTCTTGGCTCCTGTTGTTTTGCCTGTTTTGTCTTATTTTAAATTATTTTAAGTCATCTTTATTTTACTCAACCTCATTTTATTCTAAATATGACTTCTTCTGTGGGCCACAAAAGTAGATATTTTGAAAAATGTTGAATTGTTTTGTCCATATAATGAAAGGCAGTGGGGTCCAAAACAACATTGTTGGCACCTTTCATTTTATGAACATATGAAGTTCATAAGACTTCAAAATATCTTTTTTTTGTTTCACATATAGTAGGAATATAAAGTGATACAGGTTTGGAATGACAAAAAGTTGATAAAAAAATTACAGATTTTTCATCTTTGGCTGAAGTGTCCCAGCAACAATAAACACCGGGCTAGTTTTTCTGAACCACCCACTTCAGATCCCCTCATACTTTGCTTTTCTTAGCCTTTTCTTCTACCTCAACAACTGTAGAGATCAATGCACTTCTTAATCCACAGCGGAGTCAGAGGCTTCCAGAAGTGGCTCCGATGAGCTACTCGGCTGCTAGTTGCCCCATTATTGCTGCATGATAGGGATGGCTGTCTGACAACTGCCTCCAGGCAGCCATTACAGCACTCTCTCTTGCCCAGGGCTGTGAGGAAGGTCATTATCTCTCCACCAGATCAAGGACAGCCTTGCCAATAAGCACACTCACAGACATTCAGTCAGCAATCGGCACTGACAAGCATATGGCAGCAGCAGTGAAAGGTGCCGCCCCCACCGCAGATCAAGACTAGCTGTAATTGCCATCATGTCCACCGAGGATCTGAGCATGTGTTGTCCATGTAATGATGAAAATTCAAAGGCTGATGGGATAATGGATGTTTTTTTTTAATTTAAACTATAGTTGGTATGAATAGAATTGGAAAGAACAGAGGGAAAGAGAAAGAAAGACAGCGAAATGTAGTCTTGTTAGTCGCTTGTGCCACTTTGCAAATTACTCAGGGAGAGTGACATTTACAGTGTACTGATTGAGTTCAGTGCTCTTGTGGCATTTATTTATTTATTTTATTTTTGCAGATTTCCATTTTGGGATAGGGGCCTCAGAGTGTCCCATTTCCTTCAAGGTGTTAATGTGCTTCCAGAAAATGAAACCATCAACAGCTCGGCTCAGACAGGAAGAACCCACCCTCTTTTTACTAAAGTGTCTCCCACACACACACACACACACACATTTAGTTGCTGGAGAAAAAAGGTAATTAGAGACATAGGTCATGTGAAATGTACAAAGATTACACGGTTGCTGGGACAATAACATCCCATAGAGACTCTAGCAGTTATAAGAACTGTCACATCTAGAAACAATTTGCGTGATTACTGACGTCATTTGATTCCAAATCCAACATCTGAATAAATGTCTCAAATAATTTACAGTCAAGGGAGATGTAAAAATGCAAATAAGTTAACCTTCAAGTGTTTAACATAATTACCTAACGTCAACCCAAGTGTCACGATCGCTACTGTGAGGGAGCGCGGAGCAAGGAACGAGGAGACGAGGAGTACATGGGCGCCCTGGAGGCTGGTGCAGGACTGGGACACGGGGAATACCTCCAGGGCGGATCAGGCAGTCCAGGGTGCCATGGCGGCACAGGGAGCTCAGGGGCCATGGCGGAGCAGGGAGCTCTGGGAGCCATGGCGGAGCAGGCCGTTCGGGGCACCATGGCGGAGCAGGCAAACTAGGAAGCCATGGTGGAGCAGGCAGACTAGGAAGCCATGGCGGAGCAGGCAGTTCAGGAGGCCATGGCGGAGCAGACAGTTCAGGAGGCCATAGCGGAGCAGGCAGTTCAGGAGGCCATGGCAGAGCAGACAGTTCAGGAGGCCATGGCAGAGCAGACAGTTCAGGAGGCCATGGCGGAACAGGGAGCACGGGGAGCCTGGCCCTCTGCGAGGCCAGGGAGCTTGTCAGGGAGCTCAGGGGCCATGGCAGAGCAGGGAGCTCTGGGAGCCATGGCGGAGCAGGCAGTTCGGGGCATCATGGTGGAGCAGGCAAACTAGGAAGCCATGGCGAAGCAGGCAGACTAGGAAGCCATGGTGGAGCAGGCTGACTAGGAAGCCATGGCGGAGCAGGCAGTTCAGGAGGCCATGGTGGAGCAGACAGTTCAGGAGGCAATGGCGGAGCAGACAGTTCAGGAGGCCATGGCGGAACAGGGAGCTCGGGGAGCCTGGCCTCGGCACTCGGCCCGGCCTCCACGGATGGACGCCTACACCCCCCCAAAAAAAAATCCTTGGGGAGAATATAGTCGTTAGAGGCCCTCCATAGGCCTAACTCAGGAACTGTGGCCCTCCCTGGGCTTGACGTGGGGACTGGAGCCCTCCTTGGGCTAAACTCGGGGACTGGAACCCTCTCTGGGCTAAACTTGGGGACTGGGGCCCTTTCTGGGCTAAACTCGGGGACAGGAGCCCTCACTGGGCTAAACTCGGGGACAGGAGCCCTCTCTGGGCTACACTTGGAGACAGGAACCCTCTCTGGGCTAGACTCAGGGACAGAAGCCCTCTCTGGGCTAGACTCGGGGGCTGGAGCCGACACTGGAGCGAGCTCTGGGGCTGGAGCCGACACTAGAGCGAGTTCTGGGGCTGGAGCCGACACTTGAGCAAGCCTAGGGACTAGAACCAAACGCCTTTTCCTTAGATTCCTAGTTAGGTTCGGGGTGAAATTTGTGGTCGGCGGACTTGACACAGCAGCGGCCGGCGGACTTGACTGAGAAACGGCCGGCGGGCTTGACTTCGGAGTGACCGGCGGACTTGACCTTGGAGCGGCCGGCGGGCTTGAGAATGCCGCGGCAGGCGTGCTAAAGAATGGCGCAGCCGGCGGGCTGGTTCTGGCTCGAGGCCGGACGCTCTCCAGACACCGGCGGATCCCTTCCCTCCAGCTTAGTCCCATGGTGTCTGGGAGGTCCATGGGGCGATGGTAATTGGCCCCGTGCCAGAACAGAGAGTTGATGGTGGCGTCATCTAAAGCCGTCGCTGCAGCGAGCCCGCAGAACTCCCAGGCATGCTCGACGAAGGGGAGATCCTTACGGGTTATGGCTATGAAGCGTGCAGCGATCTCCATGATCACGGGGGCGGGGGGGAGAAGCGCCACTCACTTTATGTTCTGTTTTGGTCCGGTATTCTGTCACAATTGCTACTGTAAGGGAGCGCGGAGTGAGGAACAAGGAGTGCATCAACAAGGAGACTGACACTAAGATTTTACAATGGTCAACCAAATATGTTTTTTTTTTAATCTTTGTCTTTAATGGCACTTTTGAACATTCTTAATTCTGTCTATTTTCTTTATATTTTCATTACCATATAGTTATTATTTCATTAATTTATTGTCTATTCCCATTATTATTAGTGTCATATTTCTTTTTATTACCTCACATTACTGAATATGTATGTCTGCACTATGTCTGTACTTTCTGCACCGGAAGCTCCTGTCATCAAGACAAATTCCTTGTGTGTGTAACAGACTTGGCAATAAAGCTCTTTCTGATTCTGATTCTAAAGCTCTTTCTATTTTCCTTCTAACCTCTTGATCGAGGTATGTTTACATATTCACTGTATCACTAATATTAGCCATGGTTGTTTTGCACTGAACACCTAAATAATAATTTATTTTTTTCTGATTTCTTTCCAACCTCTCTGTGACTTTAAAAGCATGATAACCAGGTAGACCAGTTAATTCAGAGGGTAGTCTACCAAAAAAAGAATATAGAGAATAATACATAAACCACAATGAAGATAATAAATTTCTAATGATCAAGCTCTCTTTGTGGTGAGTTACAGGGTTCTCTGGAAGCAAAGGGCAGTAATAGAGTTCAGACACAACTCTGTTTGCCTTAAAAAGTTTTGATTCACTTCAAAACTTAACTTTTTGCCAATTTAAGTATTGAATTTTAAGACAGATGTTGTACTAGGCTGAAAAGGCAAGCTATATATTCATGTTTTTAACGGTCACATGACCAAACAAAGATATTACCAAATAAAAATGCCATACTCATGAATCTGGGCGGCGTAGCACTCCATCTCTTTGACGACAGTGGTGAGTTTGGTCAGAAGTTTGTGGTAGGCATCCAGGATGAGCAGGTCGTCCTCTCGGAGCAGGAAGCGCAGACCGTGACCTTCTGCCCTGCTCAGACTGTGTCCTGATGGGGCGGCCATGCTGGTGATACTATGCTGGACGTAAACCATGGGGTTCAGCTTGCCTGAAATCACAAACCAGTAGAAAAAAAACTACTAAAACTCAATATTTATTTCATACTGTAGGTGTCTTTAAACTGGCCATTGCTTCCTATAATGAACAGTCTCTGCTCGTACATTAAATTTAGGAATCTATCTTCACTCACCCTGCTCTGAATTGCAGCCTCCTTTCTCCAGAGTGTTCTTCCTGTTGTCCAGCTGGACTCCGAAGGCACTTCCAAGGGAAGTAGTGGTCTTGGGATAAGACACCTCAATTACGTTGATGTGACAGTTGGTGGGGCAGAAGTCACTGCTGTGTAGAGGGGAAACCTTGGTCTTTGCCTGCTTGAACGTGGGCCAGGCCCTGTTCTTCAAAACCCGTGAAAACTGAGAGCAGAGAGGCATTAGTGTAAAATACAGTAAATACTTGTGTGAATATGAACAAGAGCTTATTGGTTTTCCCTATGTAAATCATCTAAACCTGTACTACTGTACCCAAAACAACAATACTGTGTTGCTTCAACCAACCTGGCTTCATTAAGAGTTAGCCGTAGGATCTTTGGATTGAGTCTGGTATGCTAACATGCTAAGCCCATGCTAAGTTCAGCACTTTCCCATCAAGCTCTGGTGCATTTTAACTTTCAGATTAAACTGTGAACACTAAAAAGTGTTTTGACCATACAAAAGCTCAGTACAGTGTATACCAAACACACTATAAAAACACCAATCCATCAACATCTCCAATCACCTGTTGATGTTCTTGGTGTGTTTAACAGTAAACCAGTCTATGGTAGTTTAAGGTCTTAGCTGGCAGCTTAGGCTGGTTTTCATTGGTCAGGCTGGTGTATTTTGATAGTTTTAAAGCAGTGGTTCCCAACTATCAGCAGTGAAAGAGAACTAATTTCGCTATATGTGTGCACTGTCTGAGTTTCTGAGCTCTGTCTGAGAGGTGCGCGCACGTGAAGACAGTACTTAGAGCGGGAGTATTAAACTGAGTTATTTTTGCCACTTTATAGGACTTGAACAAAATAGACACACTTGTATGTATCAAAATGCCAGTCTTTGCAAGTATCCTCATAAACACAGTAATTTAGGTCTTAAGTGAAAGCAAACAGCTGAGAAAGAAAACACATGTGTAACAGTATTTTGGATCCGGGCAGCTCTTAAAGTGACAGCAGTCTAATATTCGTGCTGTCTGTCATTACAATCACTCACTGCTCTTGACTAAATTACTTTTGTAACTTTAATAAGAATAAATATATATTTAATGCACACAGTAAAGAATATGCAGTGTTTTTATACATTTGATTACTTTTTTTCATTTGATTATACAATGTATGTAGCATTTCTAATTTATTTGTTCTACTGTAGTTTTATTTGCCCTATTGCTTGTGATTAGTTTCTTATTCTTATTTAATCGCTGACTATTTACTTGTTTTCAGTGAGCTTGAGTTTTTCTTTTTTTTTTTATTTAGGTTAGTATTAGTTTTTTGTGATGTTGACACTGGTGTCAAGAATTATGAAATTTCTATGGTATCAACATTTTTTATATCATGAAGACCTTATTTAAAGCAAAAATAATTATATCATGATATATAGAGTTGCCTTGAAATAAAATGACTCATTTCGTGATATAAGATTTTGGTCATATCTCCCAGTCCTACTTAGGGGGCCTTCAAATAGTGTCTTCAACAATGGGGGGCCTTGGAGCAAAAAAGGTTGAAGATCACTGTTTTAGAGGACTGTTTTCTTTTCAGCTAGTCAGGCTAAGAGATCAGCTGGCTAATTAGCTAAATCAGCTGAACACAAATGTTTTCATGCTAGAAGAACAGATAGACCAACTGAAGACCAGCTTGACCAGGTTAGGAGTGTCCTTTTTCAACATGTAGAAAATCAATCATATAGGGGTCATTTATTTACAAAGCAAGACTGTTCTTGAATAGATCCATATTGCACCTGAAATTATAACTGATTTAAACTGTTTGCATTCAAAGTCATGGCTTCAGGCACAGGAGCATGTAATTGAATCAGTAACAGGCTGACAAGACCTCAATGCTCCCCTTGAGCAGGGATTTGAACCTCGCCTTTTTCCAACAGTGACATAATGATTCTATGGTTGTGATCATGAATGGCTGCGATCACGGACTACACTGGACGGGTTACAGCTGCCCTGGACACGTAGCTTCCCCTCTGACCGGACTTCCCACATTCCTGGCTAGCTTTGACAAATGGGGAGCTTCAGTGTCCGAGGTCCGGACCCTGCCAGACCTCTCACGGGGCCCTACTGAGAACACAGCAGAAGGGAAATTATGCAACAAGACGGGATGTTCAGAGCTATTTATAGCCGGTGAAGCAACAGCTAATTAATCTAGTGCTGAGTGGGATGTTGAATCAGATCACAGGGAAAAACAAGGGAAACTGTCAGATGCTTGTGGACGTATTTTCCTTTTCTTGCTCCAAATAAGAGCAGCTGATAGAAATTAAAAATGACATTTTGCACAAGCCTGCTTCCCTGGGTACTGGTGGACTCGCATATTTCATCAATCAAAGCCAGCTGGTATTAAAAAGGACAGGGTGGGACTGTTTCCTGTTTGATAACCTAAATAGAAGTGCTACAAGTCAAGCGAAGTTTTCTTAGCTGCAGCCATCTAAATGCCACCAACCAGAAAAATGTATTAAGACATTGAAAATAGTTTTTAAAGCACAGAAAAAGATCCACCCTGCTAAAAACACCAACATATGGCATTTAGTTTTGGATGTGGGTGTTCAGGTGTCTCAAATTGTGTTTTGTAACTAGCATTTCCAGCAAGGTTTAGTCAACAAGCTTAATCAGGAGGAAAAAAGGCTAAAATGCTATTTTTTTTAACTACAGGTAAAAAAGTTACAAAAAGTTAAAAAGTTAAAAAAAACTACAAGGAATAGTTCAACCAAAAAAATAAAAATTCTGTCAATGTTCCATAATTGAGTATGCACAGTATAAATGTTATCCACTGAAAGGATTTTCAGAGAATGATGGTTTTAGTTTTGGTCTATTCCTCACAAATATTATAGTATAAAGCAATAAAACAAAAAAAATATAAAACCAATTATACAAATATAAAATAATAAGAAAATGTATAAAAAGAAGTAAAATATAAATAAAATATGTTAATAAATAAAATGCATCAATAAAATATACAATTAATAAATATCTAAAAAAATAAAACAATGTTTACAAATAATCATAATAATATTAATGTGGACTTTTATATTTTATATATGAATTTGTTTACTTTCATTATGTTATGGTGATTTTGTTTGGAATGATAGGTGTTTGATAACATTTGCCCACATTCACTTCCACTGAATGGAAAAGAGAAAGAAAGAGTGAATGATGACAATATTTTCACTTAACACAGAACTGCTTTTTAAAATGATATCTTTATCTTATTTTTCAACATTTTAAACTTGCTTTTACTTTCTGCTAAAAATGCACAGCACAGTTGTGCTTTACAAATGCCATGACTCAAAGTTTTTCGTAGTGAACACATGGATATG
Source organism: Sinocyclocheilus anshuiensis (assembly GCF_001515605.1). Classification (NCBI taxonomy): domain Eukaryota; kingdom Metazoa; phylum Chordata; class Actinopteri; order Cypriniformes; family Cyprinidae; genus Sinocyclocheilus; species Sinocyclocheilus anshuiensis. Next base: position 466,314 of record NW_015539926.1, read on the forward strand.
CTGGTCCACCAGCTAGACCAGTCCAGACCCGTTTTTCATTCTGTAAGAAGAAGTGATTCATACAATGCTTGCTGACCTTCCTGTAATTGGTGATTCTTCGATTGATATGCTCCAGTCTCTCGCCGCACATTGCACTGAATCTGGTCTGCAGGTCCTCAGGGATGAGCTCTATGCTGGAGCTCAGTCGACTGCAAGTCTGCACCAACTGCTCATCGTTCCTGGCCAAGGCTTCTAAAATCTGACAAATCACACAAAGAAAGACACAGAGAATGAGTTCTGGCAGAAAAAAATCATATACCAGACGTTCTTTCCACCGTTCCTCTGTCAGTAATACGGATAAAGTGAGCAAAACTGCCATAGGTCAAGTGAGTTAGAAACACTGCATGCATTTTCTAAAACAGATACACAGAAATTTTGCTGTTCCCTTGTGGTTATTATCCAACCCTTATTTCCTTAAAGGTTTAGTTCACCCAAAAATGAAAATTAGCCCATGCTTTACTCACCCCCAATGCATCCTAGGTGTATATGACTTTCTTCTTTCAGACGAATCCGATTAGAGTTAATGTATATTAAAATTTTTCCTTGCTCTTCCAAACGTTAGAATGGCAGTAGGCGGTTGTTTTTTTTCAACAGTCCAAAATTAGTCAAATAAAGCGCATCCATCCATAATAAAATGTGCCTCACATGGCTCCGGGGGGTGAATTAAGGCCTCCTTTAGCGAATCAATGCATTTTTGTAAGAAAAATTTCCATGTTTACAACGTTATAAACACTTTTCTCTCACTTCCACTAACTATCATAGGCGGAAGCCGTTCCGGGCAGATGACGTAGGACGTATGCGTCGCACACGCACCGGTGATTAGTGACGAATGCAGAATCGCAGCGGAGAGACAGCAAAACAAAATGCCGGTCACGAATTAGAAGCACAAAACGAGGATTGGTAAAGAAAAATGTCCAATAAACCAAAACTCGCGACTCGCAAGACTAGCATATCTCACAGGCGCGTGCATGATGCATACGTCCTACGTCATCCGCCGGAACAACTTGCACGTGTGACAGTTAGCGGAAGTGAGAGAAAAGTGTTTATAGCGTTTTAAATATTGATATTTTTCTTACAAAAACGCATCAATTTGCTACAGGAGGCCTTTATTCGCCCTCCGGAGTTGTGTGAGGCACGTTTTATTATGGATGGATGCGCTTTATTTGACTAATTTTGGACTGTTGTAAAAAAAAACACCTGCCTACTCCCATTTTAACGCTTGGAAGAGCAAAGATAATTTTTAATATAACTCCGATTGGATTCGTCTGAAAGAAGAAAGTCATACACCTAGGATGCCTTGAGGGTGAGTAAAACATGGGCTAATTTTCGTTTTTTGGGTGAACTAAACCTTTAATAGTTGTATGACTGTAAAAATAGTATTAATTTACACTAAAACAAGACTAGATGTTCTGTGAGTGTTTTACACAGTTAAGGCCATTCACGTTCCAACACGGTATGCAGTAACCATGATCATTCGCAATAAGAAGCTTTTGTAACCGGTAGCAACACATGCCCTCAGTACAAGATCAATAGTTTTTATTTATTTATTTATTTGCAGTTGCTATGTAATGTTGCTCAATCAGGAGTGTAATTCAAAAGATGTCAAAGTTCCATGTTATATTGTATCATATTATTCATAAAATTTACTGAATTCACGGAATTTAAATTTTAAACAAAAATTTATGAAAAGTTTAAAACTAAAACTAACATAAAATTATTTTTAAAAAATATGTAAAATATTATTCAAATAATTAAAATAATTATTGATTTTTTTATTTAAAAAAAACTTTTTACTTAAAAAATAAGTAAACAAATTGTGTGTGTGTCTGTGTGTGTGTGTATATATATATATATATATATATATATATATATATATATATATATGTATGTACTGTATATATATAAACTAACAAAATTACCAAAAAAAAAAATGTCTCTGTTAATGAAATGCAAATACACTTTTGCTGCTGTCTATGCAACCAAGAATAGTAGGGCAATAAAAAATAAATTTAACACACACGGTGGTACAATTATTTTCTCATAAGAGAGAGACGCCTCTGCCTGTGAGACTGTGGAGGAGAGGAGAAATTTAAGAGCACACTGTGACCATAACAATTGCATGTAATCTGCCTAACAGCACTGAAATATGAAAATTTCTCTGAAGAGAGTTTTCTCAGAGGAAGTGCAGACCTACCCAAGCAGATGTTTGTAATAAGGCAGAAATTGCTGGCAGTTAAGGGAATTTAAAACAAAAGAGAGTCTTAATATGTAGAACATGTCAATACATCAGAGTGCCATTAGCTTGCGTTTCTGAGACGTCACTCTCAAGCTGCGATGCCCCCACTGCTTGGCAACAGAACGCTGAACAGTCTTTCCTGACAGCTGTTGGTTCATTAATGTAGATTGTAAATCACAGAAATCCATTTTTAGGAAACAAAATATGGCGTTCATTTGTAAACAAACATGATAAACAGCTATTCAAAGCAGCTGAGATCACACACCACAGGATGCAATGCAGTGCTAAACATATTCAAGCTAAAGTTAATAATCAACAACAGATATCACACTTCACATAACCGCATCTCTTTCTCTCGCGCTCCCTTGCTGACGAAAAAAAAAA
>NW_015539926.1:469394-470339 GCF_001515605.1 Sinocyclocheilus anshuiensis
TATATATATATATATATATATAGAGAGAGAGAGAGAGAGAGAGAGGGTACAACAGGGCTGAAGGCACACCTTAAGAAAAAATTTGCTTTTCACTGCGCCTAAAATGTATAATTGTAGAAAAAAATATATATGTTTGCATTGAACATTAATGAACATTAATAGTTGTACCCTATATTTTTGGAGGGGTCAAATAAAAATATTTCCAGAGTCAGTAAAATTCACGCAAAAAAAAAAAAAACCCAGGAAAAATACTTTTGTAAGAGCAATAGTTCCACCTGAGTCATTTATGTCTCTTCCCTTCCTTAGTCTCCACACAGCGACAAGCTCTGTGATTTAAAGTGTTTTTCCTTTTATTCCACAGCAGGGGGTCGTAAAGACCACTTTCATGTGTCACACACACTTAGTTTAATATACTCTGCTGTCAGCTTCTATCAGTGGTTGTGTGTTACGCGTGAACTGTGAAGAGGCCCTTACAAATGTACAAGACAATCCCTGTCGCCTCCTCTGCTTCTGTATGAATTAATTCACTGGTGCTTTACAGCAGAGATGATGGCTGGTTTGTGTATGTGGGATGACTCATGTGATTCTACCTTGGCCGTGAGACTGAAAAAGCCTTTTGGTTCCACCATTTTCTCCAAGACGTGACACTTCATCCCAGCCGTGCTGTCATACTCATACATGACACCGTACTCCAGATACACGTTATCCACCGTCAGGCTGACGTGATCTTTTTTTCCATCTATTATGGCGATTGTGTTGAACTTGTCCATGACTTCTGTTGAACACACACACAAGTTTGTGTCAGTGTTACTAGTTTGAGCAGATCAAAAGAGACAAAGGCGTGCGCACGAAACCTGCAACACTTGCAAAACTTGGAGAACAAAATACAAAAACAACATGTGATATGCAGGACAACACTTGATTGCCAAATGGATAAAAAAAACA